>NC_091197.1:2142758-2445258 GCF_040958095.1 Procambarus clarkii | reverse complement strand
GGTTTAATTCCCGTAGTCTCTCCTCGTAGCTCATACCTCTCAGCTCGGGTACTAGTCTGGTGGCAAACCTTTGAACCTTTTGCAGTTTAGTCTTATCCTTGACTAGATATGGACTCCATGCTGGGGCTGCATACTCCAGGATTGGCCTGACATATGTGGTATACAAAGTTCTGAATGATTCTTTACACAAGTTTCTGAATGCCGTTCGTATGTTGGCCAGCCTGGCATATGCCGCTGATGTTATCCGCTTGATATGTGCTGCAGGAGACAGGTCTGGCGTGATATCAACCCCCAAGTCTTTTTTCTTCTCTGACTCCTGAAAAATTTCCTCTCCCAGATGATACCTTGTATCTGGCCTCCTGCTCCCTACACCTATCTTCATTACATTACATTTGGTTGGGTTAAACTCTAACAACCATTTGTTCGACCATTCCTTCAGCTTGTCTAGGTCTTCTTGAAGCCTCAAACAGTCCTCTTCTGTTTTAATCCTTCTCATAATTTTAGCATCGTCCGCAAACATTGAGAGAAATGAATCGATACCCTCCGGGAGATCATTTACATATATCAGAAACAAGATAGGACCGAGTACAGAGCCCTGTGGGCTGTGTGTGTGTACCTTATGAACTTATACCTTATGAATACCTTATGAAATACCTTATGAACAGATGAGAAACTTCTCATCTGTTCATAATTCCCCTTTCGGTATGCCAGCCTTTTGATTCCTAGTTCTTTTTTGGGGGAGATAAGTCCTAGCTCTACCAGGTACTCAAAGTTCAATACACTGTGGTCACTCATTCCCAAGGGCGCTTCCATCTTAACTTCCCTTATATCTCACTCATTTAGGGTAAATATCAAATCAAGCATTGCTGGTTCATCTTCTCCCCTCATTCTTGTTGGTTCTTTGATGTGCTGGCTTAGAAAGTTTCTTATTGCCACGTCCAGCAGCTTAGCTCTCCATGTTTCTGGTCCTCCATGCGGGTCTCTGTTCTTCCAATCTATCTTCCCATGGTTGAAGTCTCCCATAATTAGTAGTCCAGATCCATTCCTGCTAGCAACAGAAGCTGCTCTTTCTATTGTGTTAATGGTGGCCATATTGTTTCTATCATATTCCTGTCTAGGTCTTCTGTCATTTGGTGGTGGATTATATATGACTACGACTATAATTTTTTCCCTCCATTTGTTACGGTACCTGCTATGTAGTCACTGAAACCTTCACAGCCCTGAATATCCATCTCCTCAAAATCCCAGCCTTTTCTTACCAGCAGAGCTACACCATCCCCACCTCTTCCTTCCCTCTCTTTCCTCATAACATAATAGTCCTGTGGGAACACTGCGTTTGTTATCGTTTTCGTGAGCTTTGTTTCTGTGAGGGCTATTATGTCTGGGTTTTCCTCTAGTACCCGTTCTCCAAGCTCATTTGCTTTATTTGTAATTCCATCTATGTTAGTGTACATCGCTTTGAGGCTCACTTTCTTCTGTCCCTTCTCAAATCGCCTCCTTGGTGAGTGTTCTGCTGGTGGGGGAGGCTGTTCCATGGGTGTGAGGTGGACAACAGGGTCTCAGAGGATACTGGGATGAGGGGCGGGGGATCCAGTGAAGGGGGAGGGACAGGGAGGGTATGGTGTGAAAGGGGAGGGAGGACGGGAAGGAAAGGAGGGGAGGGAGAACTTGGGAGCAGGTGGGTAAGGGGTTCAATACCACCCACAGGATGGGTATGAGGGCCACATCCACCCACAGGATGAGTATGGGGATCACATCCACTCACAGGAAGGGTATGGGGTCCAATACCACCCACAGGATGAGTATGGCGTCGACTACAACCCACAGGATGGGTATGGGGCTCCAACCACCCATAGAATGGGTATGGGGCTCCAACCACCCATAGAATGAGTATGGGGTCCAATAACACCCACTGGATGTGTATGGCGTCCATTGCTGCGCGTCGAGTTTGAAAACCGCAGCATTCATCTCAGAACCATGCCTATTTCACGCAGATTCCTTAATAAACGTAAGAGCTTTATATGTCACAAGAAAGATAGAAATATAAGCTTCATTCTAAATACCTTACCATGGGCATATTTAAATTTAAAGCGAAGATACGTGTACTTCTATAATAGCCGAGCTCCGACCCCGGACAGATCGATCGACCGAGCAACTCTCTCACAGAACAATGTTTATTTTACGTGAATTCGTTAATAAACATATATGTTTTATATATCTCAAGAAAGGCAGACATATAAGCTTCACTTTAAACACTTTACCATAGACATATTTAAAGTTCTAATTAAGATACATGTATTTTAAAAATTACGGAACTCCCACCCCGTACAGACTGAACGACAGAGCAACTCTCTCTCAGATCAATGTTTATTTCACGTAAATTTGTTAATAAACACAAATGTTTTATATGTCTTAAGCAAGATAGAAATAAGAGCTTCATTTTAAATACATTACAATAGACATATTTATAGCTCAAGTGAAGATACATATGTTTTTATAGTAGCGCTCAGAAGCTTGTCGGGCATGGAGTGCAGACGCCTACGCACTTGCCGATATATTGTATAATTAACAAAGATACGCTAATAAAGCCTAAAATCTTATATGCCTCCAGAAAGACCGAAATATGAACATTATTATGATTGCACCAAATGAAATATATCATGTTCGAGAACAAAGATATATCAATTTTAAATTAAGTTTCGACTCTTGCTCGGGCGAGAGAGATGGGGCGACTCTCGCCCCATCTATTGGAGATTGTGTCCACTAAAGACCCAAAGCTACTCAAACCCTCCTAGCATTATTTAAGTAATGAAGTAATATGGTATATTTACTCACTATAAGGTGGGTGCTGAATGCAGAACATGAGAAGACATATATATTTACTACAAACTAATGTAATTTCATTATGAAATAAGTAAATAAGTAGCATCAAAGGAAGTCGACGGTCCAAGCGTCAATGTTGTGGAGCGACTTATCCAAGATATATCGTTGTTTGGAAAGTGTTTGTTGGCATATCCAGTTGTCGCACTTCTCTGCACAAATTATCACAAATTTAAATTATAATGTTAACAAGTAGAATACATATTTTTAATAAAATCTAACATAACTAGTCAGAAAACATTTAACATTTATTAAAAAATATATGTTTGGAAGTTAAATCGACTTCATAGGACAATAGTTTTGTTATATATACTCGCTATTCGTTGACATGCGTTCGCTACTTAAACTACCATGTACTGTACTTATGTAAAATCTCCCATGTCTCTTCGCTCATCTCACCGAACCCTACAGGCTCTGTGATATATTGTTTAATTAATTGAGATTCACAAATAAAGCTTATAATTGTATATGTTATCAAAAAGGCAGAGCTTAGTTTAGTTCATTTATTATGCACCCCATACCCATCCTATTGGCGATAGTGGAGTGTTACAGAGGCACATAATGGGCTCAGGGACTGAGCCCCACAATTCATATAGCCAAGCAAGTTATAATCTTGATAAGCTAGTTACAAAAGTCAATGCACATTGTCACATCAACAATGGGCTCGAGACTGACCACAAGTACAGTTTATAATTTAAGCAACTGACATATATGGAGTGCTAGTGTCACAATTGACATGTTTATCCTACACATAACCCCCTCTCCCCCATCCAATGGGCAGCGGTGGATAGGTTACAATCAAGTCGTTTTTTGCGTTTTATTCAGAGATTAGATCTTATTGGGTGAGGAAATATATTCATATTTTAAAGAAGGCTTTTTGGCTGATACTCTCCATTGATGTAAAGTATACAACCTTTTGAAAATCAATGTTAGTTTGATCTAGATATTTTAATTAACGAAAGTATTTATATACAGAATATGCGTTCATATTCAATGAGATATGTTTAAAAGAAAACCTGCTGCCAGAATACATCAATATATATATATATATATATATATATATATATATATATATATATATATATATATATATATATATATATATATATTGTTACGATAATCTCATTCAAGAGAGATTTGGCCTGCTCTTTCCTATCGTCATGTTACTTCAGTACATCTACTACATCTAGATACTACAAGAAAGTGTAGTACATATTTGGTCAGATAAGTTTTGCCAGGCGCAAACGTATCACACACTCGCTCTCCAACTCCCCCCTCCCCCTCGTCGCCGATCACCAAATTAGCATTTCCAGCCTTCCCGCTTCTGATTGGTGAATCGACGTCTGCACCACTGCACTTCTGCACCTCAGCGCCATCTACCTAGCCGATGTCTGGGCCTGCACCAGCCATTGGAGTCAGAATATTCTGTGCTCTCAAGCTGAAACAACCATCTGATATACGCTCTGTCTATTAGTGGATGTTCTCAGCCAGCGCTTTATTCTCAGCACCTGTTAATTTCATTTTGTCTTTATCCATTTTAGAGTAATGTCACAACTATATTATTTTATGTTATTTTTTAAATCTTGTGAGTTTGCACTGTACATAGCCAAGGAATTGTCTTATTCTTAATTTGTTGTAAATTTAATTAAAGTTTCATTGTTCATACTATTTGTTTTGCTTGTTTTACCTTACTTTGCCACAGGACACAACAGCTACACAGTCATCTTTTTTTTTTTAAATGTGATAGGCATTGACACCAGCCATTGGGAGGACTGCTGAACACCTTTATATATATATATATATATATATATATATATATATATATATATATATATATATATATATATATATATATATATATATATATATTATATATATATATAAACTGAAAACTCCACACCCCAGAAGGATTCGAACCTAGACAGCCAGGAGCACTATGCTGTGCTATGCACTGTTGTAATCCACAAGTTAGTAGGAATTATTAGCTAGAGGATCATTACTACAACACTTAACGAATGATGATTGGAAGTACAAGTAAGTAGACAGACTATGGATCATATATCTAAGAAAGGTCAATGGATTAAGACCGAAGCTGTTTAGCCAAATTAATAATTCCTGGAAAGAGGAATTATTCTTCGTCAGGCTTCTAGGATCAAGGTTACCGCTCTAGGGATAAGGTTAATCGGATTATACCCTCCTTGAGAGGCGGGGTGAAATGGTTGAGATAGATGGCTGACTGGATTCAGTCTGATTGTGGGAGTTGAACTGGCAAGTCCTCTGGATCCCCGTTGGTGGCAGCAACGAAGTGTAGCAGACAGCTATGCGAGAACCTGATGTGATCTTAGTGACGAAGTTAAGTCTGCAGTATGTGAGTATTGAATGAAAGACTAACCGGGTGTGGAGCGTTGTAGTAATCATTCCGTATTAGGGACTTAGGTGGAAGTTACGAGTGTGGGTGGTGATCGCGGAGGTCAAGTGGTCTATGGGTATTGGAAGTGTATTGACCTAATAGAGTATGTTAATTAATATAGTATTATTTGTCAGAGTCTATTCTTTGTAATTAAATGACAAAACCCGACGGCCTTTAAATACCTTCCATATGTTCATTCATTGTGTTCCAGTACAAACCTAGTGGTACGCCTCAAGGGTCTGGTGTGTATAGGAGTACACGGTTGCTGAGGCAAGGTGTTATGTGTTGTGTAATCGCTGTGTTCGGAATGAACCGGGGTTCAGCGTCACGACATATTTGGTGGCAGTGCAAACAGGTTTTGGAACACTGTGCAAGATGAAGGAAGTGTGGTTCTGGTTTAGTTGGTGAGGGAATGTTCGGGAAATGATAGACGTCGGGTTGTGGTGAGAACGGTGGTTACTAGACGGAGGAAAGAAGGGTCAGGTGAGACCAGGTCAGAGGAGTTAGTTAATTAAAGGGACTAGGCCATTGTGGGGCACATGTGGGGTTTATTTCTTTCTTTCCAGATTCACGCAACGAGAGACGGCTAAGAGGCAAGTCTGGACCACTGAAGCATCGGGATCCAAAACAAGTGCAGTGTTCGTAGTGCGGATTATAGAGTGTTCGTAGTACGGATTATACAGTGTTCGTAGTGCGGATTATACAGCGTGGCGAGGTAAACTAGCGCGGGTGAATGTGGGCCAGCGTGGGCCATGTGCGGGCCAAGCAAGCCTCACCTTGGAGCTTGTTTTATATCGTCGGTATGGTGGTAATAGTGAGAAACCGTTGCTAAGGAAAAATCAAGCGTGAAAACTACGTAATTTGAAGTTAATTAAATTTCATGTAAAGTGTAAATCGAATATTTTAAAGATAATAAAATATTGAGCGATTTTTGGTGTTGTCAGACGAAGATACAAAAAATAAGCGCAGTGAATTATGGACGCCTGGGCAAAGCGAGCGACGCATAATTTGACGTCAGGGGTTCGACGTCTAGCGTACCCTGGAGAGGGCCAGGGAGATTTTTTTGTGGGTGCAGGTAGCATTATGGAGGGTGTTACCGGGGGACACGGGGAGCGTGTCCCGTTGGTGGGGGTGTGTGGCGCCGGGAGTAGTGCATGGTTGTGTATTGGTGTTTGGACGCCAAGTGTAGTGCATGATTGTGTATTGGCGTTTGTACGCCGGGGTGTGTAGTGTAATGCACGTGTAGTGGCGTATTAAACGCCAGCGTAATGCATAGTAATTACTGTAGTGAAATGTGCATGTTTTGACTGTTGATATTATGGATGTAGTATAGTGCATGACATTGTTGGTATTGTAGCGCCAAGGTGTAGCATGTGTAGCATAACTAGTTGTTGTAACACCGGGTGTATTGTAGACATTAGCGTTGAAGTATGTTAACGCAGGTGATAGAGTGTGGCGGGTGGCCACTACACAAGAAATTATGCCTGACGAGTGTTGGTCAGGTAATTAACGGATTACGAGAGAAAAGGGAGTGTGTGTGGCGTCTGGTTACTTATTGGTGGTGTTATTGGCGGTGACGTCTCGTGGTGTTTTGATGCGCTCTGGCGCAAGGCATATGCCTGTGGTGGTAATGGTGTTGGGGGACGCCGTGTGTGTTGTGTTGAGGGCGTTGGGGACGCCGTGTGTTGTGTTGAGGGCGTTGGGGACGCCGTGTGTTGTGTTGAGGGCGTTGGGGACGCCGTGTGTTGTGTTGAGGGCGTTGGGGACGCCATTGGGTGGTGTAGTGTGGTGGCGTTTGGACGCCTGGTATGGAGTGTGGTGTTGTGGAGTATATGGTGGCGCAGGGGCGCCAGGTAGTGGTCGGTAAGGTGAGTATCGGCGTGGCAAGGTCGGTGCGTTAGGACGCAGGAAGTGGTTGTGGGGATGTGTGGCGTTATATTGAGGTCATCAGTGGTTGGGATGACCAGAGGTAATGGTGTGTCGGAGTGGGTAAGTCTTATGGATAAGATGAAATGTGGATAATTGCCGAGTTGGTGGCTGCACTAGGCGAGCCAAGTCGATATATCTAGCAACACTCATAAAAGACTAATAAAAATTCATTATTCTCATTAAAATTTTCATTAATTATGTCGGAGTGGGTAAGTCTTATGGATAAGATGTAATGTGGATAATTGCAGGAGTTGGTGGCTTCAGTAGGCGAGCCAAGTCGATATATCTAGCAAGACTCATAAAAGACTAATAAAAATTTCATTTTTTTCATTAAAATTTTCATTAATTAAGTCGGAGTGGATAAGTCTTATGGATAAGATTACAATGAAGAATTACAAAATTTCAGGTGTTGATGGTTGCAGTGGGCGAGCCAAGTAGATATACTAATTTCTCATTAATTAAGTTGTTACAGGAATCTCGCTAGAAGCGAGCCAGTGGCAGTATGATGCTTTAGTGACATTAGTTGTGAAATGATTTTAATGAGGTATTTGTTGTGATAATATATGTGTATGTATATACTGTATATTACCTCATCGGCACCATTACTGAGTGTTAGGCTTGAGAAGGTCCCCCGGGATCATGTCACAGAGCTTCAGGTAGAGTAGAAGGGAAGCTATGAGGCTACACTCAGAAATTCTAGAAAAAAAAGGGGGGAGGAAGTGAAGCGTGACGTTATAGGCGAAATTCGCCCCCTGACATCAAAGCAGGGATAAGGGCCAGCTGCAATGGCTTTGCAGCTGAGCTCAGGCTATATACGGGGAGAGAGTAAGGAGCCGAGGGGGTGTTATGTAATAATGGGATCGAGCCAGGGGGCTCCGAGGGAATATTTTGCAGGTACAGCGGTCGGGAAGGTGTGAATACAGATGGACACACTCTGGGCAGATGGGCCTAGAGTAATGTGCTACAGCTGTGGTGAGCACAGCAAGGAAGGATGACCAGAGAGCTGTGAGGTATCTACAGCGTTCTGGGGTTGGTGCCCTGGAACGAGATGGCAGCACAGACCCGAGGGAACATGACCCTGGGGTAGGAATCTCCGTTGCTCTGGAGGCCAGGATCACGTTAGCTCAGAGCAACGATGGGACATTGACAACATTCACCAGGCTGGACAGCCTGGGTTTTGTCTGGGTAATGGAGGATCTATGACCTAGCAACCATGGGACACGAAGACAAGAGAAGTGATGCTGCCAATTGTGGAGGAGGCCAGTGAAACATTGTGTGATCATTGTAAGCCCTTATGTCAACAGTACAGGGCAAGATGTTAAATTATAATTAACTTGTTACTAAGGATGAAGAACCTTAGATATATATGTGTGTGTCTATATTAAAGACTAGTGTCATTTCTGTTTAAGTGCCAGCATTCTGGTCCATGTAATTTTATGGTTATGTTTGTATGTAATTATATGTCAGCAGTTTAGGTATATGTGCATTGTTGGAGATGGGAAAAATTATTACAGACTATTTTACCTGTGCTATGATGTGAATATAATGTATATGTTGGAGAAGTGTTGTGAGTCATGTCGGGGAAAATTTTAATTTATTTCATCGTGTGTATGATGAACTTATTGGATGATTTTTTAGTTGTACACATATGGTGGGTGCATCCTCCAGGTCCTTGCACTAATGGAGCCATTGCAATGATGCATATGGGGACATATGCGTGTTTAAGGAGGGGAGTGGTGTTGTAATCCACAAGTTAGTAGGAATTATTAGCTAGAGGATCATTACTACAACACAACGAATGATGATTGGAAGTACAAGTAAGTAGACAGACTATGGATCACATATCTAAGAAAGGTCAATGGATTAAGACCGAAGCTGTTTAGCCAAATTAATAATTCCTGGAAAGAGGAATTATTCTTCGTCAGGCTTCTAGGATCAAGGTTACCGCTCTAGGGATAAGGTTAATCGGATTATACCTTCCTTGAGAGGCGGGGTGAAATGGTTGAGATAGATGGCTGACTGGAGTCAGTCTGATTGTGGGAGTTGAACTGGCAAGTCCTCTGGATCCCCGTTGGCGGCAGCAACGAAGTGTAGCAGACAGCTATGCGAGAACCTGATGTGATCTTAGTGACGAAGTTAAGTCTGCAGTATGTGAGTATTGAATGAAAGACTAACCGGGTGTGGAGCGTTGTAGTAATCATTCCGTAATAGGGACTTAGGCGGAAGTTACGAGTGTGGGTGGTGATTGCGGAGGTCAAGTGGTCTATGGGTATTGGAAGTGTATTGACCTAATAGAGTATGTTAATTAATATAGTATTATTTGTCAGAGTCTATTCTTTGTAATTAAATGACAAAACCCGACGGCCTTTAAATACCTTCCATATGTTCATTCATTGTGTTCCAGTACAAACCTAGTGGTACGCCTCAAGGGTCTAGTGTGTGTAGGAGTACACGGTGGTAGTAACGGTTGCTGAGGCAAGGTGTTATGTGTTGTGTAATCGCTGTGTTCGGAATGAACCGGGGTTCAGCGTCACGACAGCACATGTCATACCTGGTTCCTTAACCACTCAACCACCGTGACTGTTCAAAAGACATTGGTAGCCGAGGCAATTTCACCAACATCCCGACAGCACTTGGTGTTAAGCTTGGAAATAGATATTGTATCGAATCACCTCACCTTGTGGGGCCACGTGAGCAACACAATTGCGAACAAGCTTGAATGATCCCTAAGCATATATGCAACCTAAAACTCCACACCCCAGAAGGATTCGAACCCAGACAGCCAGGAGCACTACGCACATGGCATACCTGGTTCCTTAACCATTCGACCACTGTGACTGTTCAAAAGACAATGGTAGCCGAGGCTATTTCACCAACATCCCGACAGCACTTTGTGGTAAGCTTGGGCATAGATATTTCATCGAATCACCTCACTTTGTGGGGCCACGTGAGCAACACATGTGGAGGACTGCAGGATCCGTGGTAGGTCAAGATGACTTCCCGGTTGCAATTCTTCTAACCATGTCATAGCTCAGTCGATTAAGGCAGCGTCTGGGATCCTCTAGGACGTAGGTTCGAACCCTTGTCAGGCTTAACAAATTTATTTGTGGATTTATTTATCCCGTATCTTTCTTATGGTATCTGTGCATGGGGTTCAACCTCTGCAAACTATCTCAAGCCCATCATCACCCAGCAAAAATCTCCTATCAGAACAACAACAAACTCTGCTTTCAGACAACACTCAGCTCCCTTGTTTAAATCCCTAAATATGCTAAACATAAATTCACTCCACACATTCTCTTGTGCCAATTACATTTACAAAACCCTTTTCTTAAGTGCAAACCATGTTCTGAAACTCTTTCTAGACAGATGTAATAGAACACATAATCACCACACCAGACATAAATATCTCTTGGTATCCCCAGAGTCAAACTTAATCTGTGTAAACACTATGCAAATAAAGGGAACTAGCCTATGGAACTCACTCCCTAACGAATTGAAAAGCTGTCCAACTTTTGCTTTATTCAAAAATAAAATAAAAAATACCTAATTTCATCTTCACAGTTTCCTACCTAGTGCTTTAACTCGCACTGTATCTAGTGCTACCCAATCCCCTAATATATGTACCTAAGCCACATAACTTTACCATTGTAATCTTCGATATCATCTGATATCATGGTTGTTGTATTGAGTGCATATTCTACTGCATTATTCCTTGAAATGATCCTCAAATTGTGCTACAATGAACCAATTAATATCCTTGATTTTTTTACCCAAATGTACCTAATATCCTTGTCATTATAGTATATTGTTATTATTGTGTATTAATATAATCTTTGTTTATTGTGGCAAAATTTCCTTCAATGTACCTGTAAACATTTTTTGTCAATTTTGATGGAAATTATCTGCTTAAAATTATCTGTTAGATTAAGGACTTGCCCAAAACGCTATGAGTGCTAGTGGCTTTACAAGAATGTAAAATCATCATTGCTATGTACTCTCTTAACCCCCAGTGTACCTTCTTGTATATATATAAATAAAAATTAATAAATAAATAATAAGTATATTCAAATCATAAACAGTACATGTCATCTTACTTTTAGTTTATTATTAAGTGCTTACCTTATCAAACCTTCCAATTTTACTGATTTATTACGTTATGGTATGTTCTAGTTACGTTCTAAAATTCCCTTTAGTATATCCTTGCTGTTATTAATGTTGAGGCAGTCGACTAGGGGTTAATGGCGGCTGTCCACGTGAGACAAGATTGTTACAGGTAACAGGCGCTCACCTTGAGCTGTAGGCGTCTGAGGAGGTAGCTGAAGCAAGTCCAGGCTTCTCTGTAGGCGAGGGGTGGAATGGAAGACTGGCGAGCTGCCACTATATAAGTCAACCAGGATATAGGTATGGCACACCATTTGGTCCGGGAGACATCTCCCATCACGCGGGGTGTTGTCGCACCACCACGGATCTCCAGTGTCATCTATTGATGCTGGTGATGGCTCGGGGGGGCCACCACTTGCGGGCTGCTCATGCCCGTGCCACCTTTTGGGTGGCTTCATGTTCATCTTAACACATTCACGTGAGAGACATCTCCCGTCATGCAGGGGGCAGTCGCACCTCCACAAATCTCCAGTATCATCTATTGATACTGGTGATGGCTCAAAAGGGGCCACCATGTACGGGCTATTCATGCCCGTGCCACCTTTTGGGTGGCTTCATCTTCATCTTAATACATTCACAAGGGAGACATCTCCCGTCATGCAGGGTGCATTCCCACCTCCACTGATCTCCAGTATCGGCTCTTGATACTGGTAATGGCTCAAAAGGGCCACCACTTACGGGCTATTAATGCCCGTGTCACCTTTTGGGTGGCTTAATCTTCATCAATCAATCTAGGTATGGCAACGGGAGACATCTCCCGTCACGCAGGGTGCAGCCGCACCTCCACAGATCTCCAGTATCATCTATTGATACTGGTAATGGTTCAAAAAGGCCACCACTTACGGGCTATTCGTGCCCGTGCCACCTCTTGGGTGGCTTAATCTTCATCAATCATCAATCTTAGGTATGGCAGCCCAGATCTAATAGGCGGGAGAGTAGGAGTAGTGGGCTGAGGTTCCCTGCTGGCTACTGAGGCGTGCGCGGCTCGCCCACGCATGCGTGAGCAGACAACCAATCAGGGCCCAGCTCTACCTAAGATATGAAACACTCCCTCTGGCAGGCAACTTGAATTTTTGTATTATTATTATTATTATTAACAAGCTTAGGTATACACATTAATGTGCTGCTTCCGTATTCTATATAAAATATAGCAGTGTAGATAAAAAAAAAACTAGCTTAAGTTCATTTAATATTCCCATCTCACAGGATGGTTAGTCTCACATGGAATCAGGGAAGCAAATGCCTGCCTCAAAACAAAAACAAACCAACTCTGACTTAAACTCGGGTGAGAACATAAAATATAAGGCTGATCTATTAGCCTCCACTAGCAAAATCTGGGAACAGCACAATAATATCTTCCAAGGTTCCTGAGTGTATGAAGTAATTACAGAGCTCAAAGTACCTCATACCATTTGGTCTGAAGTCACTGATAACAGGGCAATCACAGATATAGTGTTGGAGAATATGTCCCAGCTCTTGTTCACATAGTTTACAATTGAAATGTTCACCATTAGGGGGATTCATTACCTGCAGCCTCCTGCCATAGATAGCGATATCACTTTAAATGTGGTTCCCTCCACATTAATCATTTGTTAAAACGTTTCTGTACTGTTGCTAGAAATGCAGATTTCATAATGTAATAGTCTATGTCTGTCATCATTAAGTGTCACTGTTATGAACCCGACTCCACCGTCGGAGCACGGAGCAGCGACGTCAACGCCATCTGTGAGTCCGCTCCCTAAACCCCCACAAAATGGACGACGCCATCTGGTGGTGGCAGTATGATGCCTGCAAGAGACTCTAGATTCCTGCCTTGGTCAGCCCGAAGAGTCGTTGTAGCTGATCTCTGGTGAGGTGGCGCCTGGAAATCAGCGCTATCTATTGGAATTTCAGTAGTATGTTAGTTTCAGAATCCGTAAGTGGCATGTCCTAGTTTCACAAGTACCGGCCAGTTTACTGATGACGTGTCTGTATCCAGAGGCGACGTAGGGCTGCGGTGGTACGAGGACAGTCAGTTTACCCAGGGAAGCCTATTATCTCTCTACTCCATCCTGCTTTACGTGAGCAGTGAGCCGCCGCCGAAGAGGAACTGAGTAGTATCTGCTGTCTGCCGGTGAAGTGGCAGTGACAGAATTCGGCGTATCGCGGGACTGGCTAGAGGAAGAGACGACCGACAGTGAGGTGCTACGGAGGAGTGTAACTAGCTAGTTATAAGACGCTCCTTCCAGGGGTTCGCTACACATTTGATCTGGTCACCACTTGGTCCAGGAGACATCTCCCGTCAAGCAGGGTGCAGTCGCGCCTCCACAGATCTCGAGTATCAGCTCTTGATACTGGTAATGGCTCAAAAGGGCCACCACTTACGAGCTATTCATGCCCGTGCCACCTTTTGGGTGGCTTCATCTTCATCATCATCATCTTTGATCTTCCACACACTTGGTCCTGGAGACATCTCCCGTCACGCAGGGTGCATTCGCACCTCCACAGATCTCCAGTATCAGCTCTTGATACTGGTAATGGCTCAAAAGGGCCACCACTTACGGGCTATTCATGCCCGTGCCACCTTTTTTGGGTGGCTTCATCTTCATCATCATCATCTTTGATCTTCCACACACTTGGTCCTGGAGACATCTCCCGTCACGCAGGGTGCAGTTGCACCTTCACAGATCACCTCCACAAGAGTATCAGCTCTTGATACTGGTAATGGCTCAAAAGGGCCACCACTTACGGGCTATTCATGCCCGTGCCACCTTTGGGATGGTTTAATCGTCATCTTGGACACATTCATGGGAGACATCTCCCATCACGCAGAGTGCACTTGCACCTTCACAGATCTCCAGTATCAGCTCTTGATACTGGTGATGGCTCGAAAGGGCCACCACTTACGAGCTATTCATGCCCATGCCACCTTTTGGGTGGCTTCATCTTCATCTTCATCTGTTTAAAACACGGGAGACATCTCCCGTCACGCTGGGTGCAGTCGCACCTCCACAGATCTCCAGTATCATCTATTGATACTGGTGATGGCTCAAAAGGGCCACCACTTACCAATTCATGCCCGTGCCACCTATTGGGTGGCTTCATCTTCATCTTAACACATTCACAAGTGAGACATCTCCCATCATGCAGGGTGCATTCGCACCTCCACAGATCTCCAGTATCAGCTCCTTATACTGGTAATGGCTTAAAATGGCCACCACTTACGGGCTATTCATGCCCGTGCCACCTTTTGGGTGGCTTAATCTTCATCATCATCATCACTGAGCAGACCATCTGGTCACCATTTGGTCCGGGAGACATCTCCCGTCACGCAGGGTGCAGTCGCACCTCCACAGATCTCCAGTATCATCTATTGATACTGGTGATGGATCAAAAAGGCCACCACTTACGAGCTATTCATGCCTGTGCCACTTTTTGGGTGGCTTCATCTTCATCTTAACACATTCACAAGGGAGGACGTCTCCCGTCATGCAGGGTGCATTCGCACCTCCACAGATCTCCAGTATCAGCTCCTTATACTGGTAATGGCTTAAAATGGCCACCACTTACGGGCTATTCATGCCCGTGCCACCTTTTGGGTGGCTTAATCTTCATCATCATCACTGAGCAGACCATCTGGTCACCATTTGGTCCGGGAGACATCTCCCGTCACGCAGGGTGCAGTCGCACCTCCACAGATCTCCAGTATCAGCTCTTGATACTGGTAATGGCTTAAAATGGCCACCACTTACGAGCTATTCATGCCTGTGCCACCTTTTGGGTTTCTTCATCTTAACACATTCATAAGGGAGACATCTCCCGTCATGCAGGGTGCATTCGCACCTCCACAGATCTCCAGTATCAGCTCTTGATACTGGTAATGGCTTAAAAGGGCCACCACTTACGGGCTATTCATGCCCGTGCCACCTTTTGGGTGGCTTAATCTTCATCAATCAATCAATCGAATAGCAAACCACGGGACACACACCATCTGGTCACCATTTGGTCTGGGAGACATCTCCCATCACGCAGGGTGCAGTCGCACCTCCACAGATCTCCAGTATCATCTATTGATGCTGGTGATGGCTCAAAAGGGCCACCACTTACGAGCTATTCATGCCTGTGCCACCTTTTGGGTGGCTTCATCTTCATCTTAACACATTCACAAGGGAGTCATCTCCCGTCATTCAGGGTGCATTCGCACCTCCACAGATTTCCAGTATCAGCTCTTGATACTGGTAATGGCTTAAAAGGGCCACCACTTACGGGCTATTCATGTCCGTGCCACCTTTTGGGTGGCTTAATCTTCATCAATCGGTTCGCTACCCTTGTATTTTTTCGTGTAGAGGCCCAGCAACGCGAGGCTGATGTTCTCTGCCAGCACCAGGCTGGAGAGTGATTGTGGGCGTTCACAAGGAGCACCTAGTGAGACTGTAGACAGGCTGACCCATGGCTAGGGTAGACTCGTTGGTGTTTCCCAGTACTGGTTAAGGACGGTACTGTGTGTTGAGGAGACACGGAAGTTGACAAGGCTGCATTGCATGAGCATCGAAGAGCGCTTAGTGTCCTATGAGTGACACTTGTGTATATATCAGTGTACTAATACTTCGTTTATGATTATATTTAAGGTGATGGGAAAGTGATAATATGTGAATATATTGATAACTGATGAAGAGTCGTATTCCTTTAAACTCCCCCCTTGTGTTTTACCTGCATTACCGAGCTCACTCCTTGAAAGCCACTACCGACTTGGGGTCGGATACTAGTACTTTGGTTCCTCCAGCAAAGAATCTGGTTGCGACCCATACTGGCCGTAACAGTCGCCTTCGTCACGTTTGTTGTCTCTTGAACACTCACATACGTTAGCTTTCCACCCTAAATTATGTCAATTTTCAATTAGGGACAAAAAATGCTACAATCGTCAGTGTCCGGAATTCCACGTGAGAGGTACACAGCGTTATAGACGGGAAGATCAATATGACACTACTGGAAAATTTTTAGAGGAAGGCAGAAACAGAGTAGTAAATATAAGAGAGAGGAACAGTCAGATGGAACCACTACAGGATTACAGAGGGGAAGGGAGATACCCACAAGACTGGAATACAAACTATCAACAAGCACACAGGTGCTACACCACACAACACCCATCCTACTACCAAAACTGGACGAATCACTTACAAAAACCACCCTGGACGCAAACACAGTGGCCTCCTTACCAGAGACTCAGATATTAACACCAAGTAAGGCATCCAGCACTTCCACTAACACAATAACATCATTTATATTTGCCAACATCCAGGGTATAAAAACACGCAAATCCAACAAAGTTCACTTTATAGATGATCTCCTTCATGAGGCAAATGCAGTGTTTGCAGCCCTAACAGAAACCCACACAAAGGACTACCATGATGATGAAATATGGATCTCAGAGTACAATCTGATCAGATGTGATAGGAAACACCGGCTTCAGGGTGGGGTCAGCCTCTACATCAAAGACACACTCATCTGTACTGAGCTGCTAAACACTTCAAATGATATGGTGGAAGTGCTGATAATCAAAATAGAGATTCTAAATGTAGTTATTGTCCTTGTATATAAGTCACCGGAGGCAAACCCTCAGCAGTTTAAAGACCAACTAATGAAAATAGAACAATGCTTGGAAAACCTCACAAATCCAGCTCCGAACATCATCCTGCTTGGGGACTTTAACCTACGGCACCTGAAATGGAAGGACCTGGCTAATACAGTAATATCAGAAAGAATACCAGGAAGTAGCCTAAATGAACAGGCACACGCAAATGACCTGCTACGGATGTGCGACAGGTTTGCCTTAAACCAGCAAATAGTAGAACCAACTAGGAAGGAGAACACGCTGGACCTCATTTTCACTAATAATGATGAAGTGATCAGGAACATAATGATTACAAATACTTGTTACTCAGATCACAACTTAATTGAAGTTATGACAACCATGGGGAGTAGACCTTCAAAACCAGTACAGATTCCCGGTGGAGGAGATTTCAGCAAATTCAACTTCAATAATAAACAGATAAATTGGGAGCAAATAAACCAGGACTTCACAGAAATAAACTGGGAAGAACAGCTAGAAAATGCAAACCTGAACCAGTGCCTGGAAAAAATAAGCTCAGTAGCACTAGAAATATGTTCAAACCGCATACCCCTAAGAAAAAAAGAGAAAGAGATGCAGATTGGAACGGGAACGTCGTTCCCTATATAGGCGAAGAAAACGAATCGCGGAACAACTTGAGAGTCGCACCTTATCTCAAGAACGGCGAAGAAGGTTAGGTAGAGAAATAGAAACAATTGAACTCAAGCTACAAGAATCATACAAAACCCAGGAGAGGCAAAGAGAGCAAAAGGCCATCAGTGAAATAGAGAGAAATCCGAAATATTTTTCTCTTATGCAAAATAAAGATCAAAAACCACATCTAGTATCGGGCCCCTGCGAAAGGGAGATGGAACTTTCACCGATGGCAACAAAGAAATGAGCAAGCTACTGAGGAAGCAGTACGACTCTGTTTTTTAGTGAGCCATTAAACGCACTAAAGATTGATAACCCAAATTAATTTTTCATGGATATGATACCAACATCAAATCATATATCAGACGTCACCCTATCCCCACTATATTTTGAAGAAGCCATAAACAGTATGCCTATGCACTCTGCACCAGGCCCGGATTCTTGGAACTCCATATTCATCAAGAACTGTAAAAAACCATTATCGCAGGCCCTCCACATTCTGTGGAGACAAAGCCTAGATACTGGCGTTATTCCTGATATACTAAAAACAGCAGAGATAGCACCACTTCATAAAGGAGGAAATAAGGCAGAGGCAAAAAATTACGGACCGATAGCACTAACATCGCACATTATAAAAATTTTTGAGAGAGTGCTAAGAAGTAAGATCACAAAATACATGGAATCACAGCATCTCCATAACCCCGGACAACACGGTTTCAGAACAGGGCGCTCTTGCCTGTCGCAATTGCTGGACCACTATGATATGGCATTAGATGCTATGGAAGACAAACAAAACGCTGATGTAATTTACACAGATTTCGCAAAAGCTTTTGATAAATGTGATCATGGCGTTATTGCACATAAAATGCGTTCAAAAGGAATTACCGGAAAAATAGGCAGATGGATCTACAATTTCCTGACCAACAGAACCCAATGTGTAATAGTGAACAAAATAAAATCCAGCCCATCAACCGTGAAGAGCTCAGTCCCCCAGGGTACTGTGCTTGCTCCAGTACTTTTTCTCATCCTCATATCGGACATAGACAAGAACACAGCCTATAGCACTGTATCATCCTTTGCAGATGACACTAGGATCTTCATGAGAGTAGGCAACATAGAGGACACGGCAAACCTCCAGTCAGGTGTAGATCAGGTCTTTCTATGGGCTACAGAAAATAATATGGTGTTTAACGAAGATAAGTTCCAGCTCATGCGCTATGGAAAAAATGAAAATATAAAAACGGAAACCACGTACAAAACTCAGGCAAATCATGACATAGAACGAAAAGGCAATGTAAAGGATCTGGGTGTACTCATGTCGGAAGACCTTACCTTTAAAGAACACAATAAAGTAGCCGTCACAACTGCAAGAAAAATAACAGGTTGGATAACAAGAATTTTTCACACTAGAGATGCTATACCGATGATGACACTTTTCAAAACGCTTGTGCTCTCTAGAGTGGAGTACTGCTGCACAATGACAGCCCCTTTCAAAGCTGGAGAAATTGCCTACCTGGAGAGCGTGCAGAGATCCTATACTGCTAGAATTCACTCAGTAAAACACCTAAACTATTATGACCGACTAAAGAGCCTAAATCTGTACTCCCTTGAGCGCAGGCGGGAGAGATATATAATAATTTACACGTGGAAAATGTTAGAGGGGCTGGTCCCAAACCTGCACACAGAAATAACATCACATGAGACCAGAAGACATGGCAGGATGTGCAGAATACCCCCGTTGAAAAGCGGAGGTGCAACAGGTACTCTGAGAGAGAACTCTATCAACATCAGAGGTCCGAGACTGTTCAACACGCTTCCACTACACATAAGGGGCATAACTGGCCGACCCCTCACAGTGTTCAAGAGAGAACTGGATAAGCACCTCCAAAGGATACCTGATCAACCAGGCTGTGACTCATACGTCAGGCTGCGAGCAGCCGCATCCAACAGCCTGGCTGATCAGTCCAGCAACCAGGAGGCCTGGTCGACGACCGGGAAGCGGGGACACTAAGCCCCGGAAGCACCTCAAGGTAACCTCAAGGTAAGCTTACTTCTCATTTAGGATTGTTTACCCCATCATACACATGCATAATTATTACATGAATTATTCTAAGTTTTGTCCGAAACGCTTGACATGGTACTGTCTTCATCTGTATGAAGCTCCTCTATAGTACCTCCAGTTATGTCTTATACCTGCAGTACCTGTTTTGTTATTTGTATGTATTTTGTTATAAATAAAATATTATTCTTATAATTATTATAATAATCTATTTTGAATTCGATAACAATTACTAAAGTTATCCCAAAAAACCTTTCTCTTATAGGAATAAAGGGATTGTAAATAAATTTGATAGACTTAAACAATATGTACAAAAATTATCTTGGGCAGCAGGCGTTCCTTAAAGTACTTCTTCTTTTAGAATACTACTATTCATAACAAAAATATAACCCTTGATATTTTACATACATATTATAAATTAGGCGGAAGGTGTTACACACTCCTATAATGAAAAAAATAAATATTTATATATAATGTTTTGAGTTTTGTGGCATGCAGGGTCATTGTGCATGTTACGGACTCGTCACCTTCGTCAGTGTGTAGAGTGGCAATTATAGCGCCATCTATGGGTCTGCACTCCAACCCCCCTGATATTGGACGCAATGTGGACAATGCCATCTATTCGTGGTGGCGTAGCAGCGATCAATGGCTCTGGTTTCCTGCCTTGGTCAGACAGAGAGGTCGTTGTGGATGACCTCTGAGGTGGCGGATCAAGAGCAGCGCCATCTGTTGTGCTACAGGGCATGATGTCAACTCCCAGGTGAATGAGTGTAACCACATCGTTTCCCAGTGTACCGTCAATTTAACTGATGAAGTTTTATATCCACAGAGGTGACGTGTGGAGGCAGCAGTACTGTAGAAGGCAGTTTACCTTGGGCAGTCCACATACTCTCAACTTGGTCCTGGAAGACGACCTAGTAAGCCGCCGCCAATCTACAGTGTTTGGTGCAAGTTTACGCAAGAGTTGATAGAGATCGGCGTACCTGGGAATTGGCTTAGGAGAGTGACGAACGACAGTGAGGTGCCTATAGAGAAGTGCTGCTAGCCGGTCACTAGAGGCTTCTGCCAGGGGTTAGCTACCCCCTGTATCTGGTTGGTGACCCCGATCAGCATGTGGCTCAAGTCCTCTGCCAGCGAGTAGCTGGAGAGCGATAGTGGGGGGGTAGGCACCTCGTGACACTTTTAGTGGATTGGCCCATGTACAAGGTGAACTCGCCAGTGTTTTTTAGTACGAGTGGACGAGGTACTGGGTGGTGGAAACACTAGGATTGACGAACACTGCATTGTATGCGTTTTGAGTGTCTTGTGTGAAAGCGACACTATTGTAAGTACGTGTAATCATAGTCTATTTATTCTAATATAAGGTAAAAGTGTAAATATATTTATAAAGGGAACTGTGTATTGTTCATCCTCCCCACTTTCTCTTTATCGCACTATATAACCAATTCTTTAAAGTGTACTACCAATTTGGGGTCGGATACTATAAACGAGGTTCATCCATCAAGAATCTGGTTACTGGTGCATAGTGGCCGTAGCAGTGCATAAACGTATTTGTGTTTTTACCTGTGGGGGCACTAACACCAGTGGCCTCAACGAGGACAGGAAGCCGGCGTCTTGTCAAAGGTCCCCCAATTGCCTTGATGGTCTTTTCCCGTTGTACTTTAAAATGTAACAGTTTTGTCATTTACTGTTAACTATAAGAGGTGAAGCCTAGCCCCTGGATCTGTGAACCTTGCTTAGTCAATACATCCTACATTATAATTCTTGAACTAGGTTCTTAGTCATGAGCTACATTATTATTCATGGTCTACATAATTATTCAATGGTGTTATAATTATGCTTGAAGTCTAAAGACGTCTATTATTAATGATGTTAACAGAGTCCATTTCATGTGGAGTCCATCTCATGTTGGCCTCCGAATGCATGATAGCGCTGAGTTAGCCAAAGAATCTGCCTTTAAAGGAAAAGTTGAGTATAATCTTGGATTGTCAATGAGCAATCTGAGAGCAGCAGTACACCAAGAACTTCAACAAAATCTTGTAGATCTGAGGCAAAGTGAAATAAACACCAGTAATTCCATCTATCATCATACTATCATGCAAGAGGAGCCACACATCTATGGTTCATCCAATAAAATCGGCAGACTTCTAGATGCTACTACTGCTCGGCTTATATGAGGTTACAAGTATCTCTGGGAATTATCATTATCTGCTGATGTAGACCTTACCAAATTTAATCTGTGTCAACAAAATTATTCGCACACCCTCCGTCACTGTGATGGAGTGCGGAAAGATACGTGAATTCAGACACAATTCTATAACAAATGTTCCAAAGATGTGTAAATATTTAATTCAAAATGATCTGCTACCAGAAATCATAGCCCAATATCCCCAGTTTGCTAACTGTAGGTAGTAGCTAAGTGATTGTAACCTATCCACCGCTGCCCACTGGATGGGGGAGCGGTGTACAGGACAAACATATCAATTGTGACACTAGCTCTCCACATATGTCAGTTGCTTAATTTAGAACCTGTACTTGAGGTCGATCTCGAACCCATTGATGATGTGACCACTTATACTGAATTTTGTAACTAGCTCATCAAGATTGTAACTTGCTTAGCTAAATGAATTGTGGGGTTCAGTCCCTGAGCCCATTATGTGCCTCTGTAACCCTTTCCACTACCGCCCACAAGATGGGTATGAGGTGCATAATAAATGTACTAATCTATCTTGAGATGATTTCGGGGCTTTAGTGTCCCCGCGGCCCGGTCCTCGACCAGGCCTCCACCCCCAGGAAGCAGCCCATGACAGCTGACTAACACCCAGGTACCTATTTTACTGCTAGGTAACAGGGGAATAGGGTGAAAGAAACTTTGCCCATTGTTTCTCGCCGGCGCCTGAGATCGAACCCAGGACCACAGGATCACAAGTCCAGTGTGCTGTCCGCTCGGCCGACCGGCTCCCTGAAGAGCCGGTCGGCGTTAGAAGAAGAGTTAGATTCTCCCTGAATCTAACATGAAGTCTCGGCATAACTGCATCATTTTCGTACCATCATATTTACAGTTACATTTTGTCGCTTGTTCTTAAATGCCCCCTCCCCATCCGGCCCGTTGGCGTCGTGAGGGGGCTTGGTGGACGGCTGCCGGAGTGTGATGCTCCGTTGGGCAGTCCTCTGTCCTTTTCTGGCCTTGCACTCCTGCTGCTGTCTTCTCCAATTGTGCCGGATCGCTTTTCCTTTTCCTTATGTTTCGTTTTTCTCCCCCTCTTCTCCTATCTGCTTGTCGTTTCCTGCCGTCCTTTTGCTTGTTTTGGATTCTTTCTTTGGACTTCTTCTATTTTGACGCCCAGGGTGCTTGAGGAGGCATACTCTTGCACCCGTAGAACTGTAGTACCCAACGTCTCGAGCGAGGGGAACCTTTTATTGTCAATCCCCCTTTCGTCGCTGAACCCGATCTCGACGGACTGACGGTTCTTAAGGTGGCGTTTGTGGGGCGTATACTCACGACGCACCCCTAGGGGGCCCCGGCATGATCGGCGATAGCTTCCTGTTGGGTGTCCTGCCTCTAATTGTGGCTCCATGGTGGGTATGGGGGCACATTCGTGGATGAATTTGTCACTTTTCGTTTCTATGTCGTTGAATGTTTCCGTTGTACCCTCTCGGGCTCATGGGGTGGGCGACCAAGCCCCCGAGTCGGCCTGTATTGGAAGACCAGGCTCTGTAGCTCCCGCTGCGTTGGACCCAGACCTTGCTCCTCCTTTGACCGTCCTGACTTCTTCCCCCAGCTCCCCTCCCTCCTCTGTGGTTGGGTCGAGCCTCCAGCCCCCGGTGGTGACCACTTCGTCCCCTGGTGTGGCTAAGTCTTTCGTTGTGACTACTGCGCCTTTTGACCCCTCTCTCTCGAGGGGTTCTCAACGCCGTTCGCGCCCCAACCGCACTCGCTCGATTCCTTCTCGTGCCGATGCGTATCAGGCCTTGTTTGGTCCTGCTTCTTGGGCCAAATACTTTGATCTCCTCCCTCTTGATTCTGCGCCTCCTGACGATTTCTCCCTCCATCGGCATCTTGTAGATTCCGTGGATGCGTCTGTTACTTTCAACCCCACTCGTCTCGGTACACGTGTCGTTGCTGCTCCTTCTCAGGATGCGGCTTCCCGCTTGGCTGCCTTATCTTGCCTTGGCGAGACCCCTGTTCGGGTCTCCAAGAACGTTCAGATGAATGCCAGTGTTGGCACTATTCTCCTCCCACCCCATGTTGCAACCGGTGTTCGGAATCTGCAGGATTGCCACGATGATATTCGGCATATCCTTGATGCCCAAGGCCATTCTGTCCTCCAGGTTGACTCGTTTACTCGTCCCCCTCGTGGTCGTCGCCGTCAACCCCTTCGCGTTGTGAAGATCACCTTTGATGGTAGGACCCTTCCATCCTCTGTCATTCTTGCTGGTGCTAGGTGCTCTGTCCA
Source organism: Procambarus clarkii (assembly GCF_040958095.1). Lineage (NCBI taxonomy): Eukaryota > Metazoa > Arthropoda > Malacostraca > Decapoda > Cambaridae > Procambarus > Procambarus clarkii. The sequence goes on along the minus strand of NC_091197.1, from coordinate 2,421,118 downwards.
GGAGTATATTCCTTCTCCTCGACTTTGTAACAAGTGCTGGAGGTTTGGGAATGGTGCCCTCCGCTGCTCTGGGACTGTCTCTCTCTGTCCTTTGTGTGGGAGTGAAGGTCACTCTAAGTCGGAGTGCACTTCTCCCCAGGCTCGTTGCCTCAACTGCGGTGAGGCCCATCCTACCTTCTCCCATGCGTGTGTCCATTACAAGCTTGAGGCAGCCGTCCTCGACTTGAAGCACCGGGAGCATTTATCTTTTCCTGAGGCGAGGCGCCAGGTTCGCCGGCTCCCGCCTTTTGCTAATATCTCTTATGCTCGCGTGTTGCGCTCTTCCTCTCCTCGTCCTTCCCGCCTTCCTCAGACTCACAACCGTTTCCGGGCCTTGGACCCTGATGCGCCCACTGCCCCCTCCTTTGTTCCTTTGGGTTCTCTCCCGAAGGCTTCTCCTCCTGGTCCTCTGTCTGGGGTTCCCCTTCCTTCTACCCGGTCTGTCGTGTCTCTTGTGTCTTCTTCCTCGTCCCCCTCCGATCCTCCTTCCCATCCTCTTCCTCCATCTATCGGCTCTCCCCACCGCCTGTCGGTGCGGGCGGATGTCCATCGCTCTCCTAACGGCCGTCGTGTGTGCTCTCGTTCGGCTTCTCCTGTTGAGACACTGGAATCCGTTGCCCGGTACGTAGTTGCTGGGACACCAGTCTCTTTAAGTCAGAAGCGAAAGCCTGGCTCCTCTCCTTCCTCTTCCCCGGCGGGTAAGAAGGCTTCGCTTTCTTCCTCAGCTCCTACTTCTGGCTCTGTTGCTCCTTCCCCTCCCGTTTCAGTGATTGCGCCCCCTGTTCCTGCTTTGGGCGTTTCTTTGGCCCCTGCTTCCCTTTCGGTTGCTGCTCTTGCTGAGGTGCGCTCCCCTCTTTCTACTCCCCCTCTTCCTGCTGCTGTCCTTGACTGCTCCTCTCCGTTGTCTCCTCCTCTTCCTCCTCCTCCTCCTCCTCCGGACCCCCGCCCGCCCACCTCTTATCTGTTCTCCCGTTTCCTTCCCTCCGTCTTTGCTCAGTTTACCCATGCCCCCTAACCCTGACTTTGCTGACCCTGATCCCGACCCTGATATTCTTTAACGTGCTCTGTTGCTCTTTCGCCTTTGTTTCTTCCTTGTTCTCTGTTTTTGTCCTTTCTCTTCTCGTCGTTGTCCATTCTTCAATGGAACGTTCGAGGTTATTACGCCAATTTCCTCGAACTCCAACTTCTGATTTCGCGGTTTTCGCCCCTTCTGTGTCTGTCTCCAGGAGCCAATGCTTGGTGCTCGTCCTGGTCGTTTTCGTGGCTATTCCTTTCTCTCCCCCCCCCCCCAGCCGTTGCTGGGGCTTCTAATTCTTCTGCTCTCTTGATTCGTGCCGATGTTCCCTTTGTTCCTTTGCTTTTTCCTTCGCCTCTCCATTGTTCTGCTGCTCGTATCTTTGTGGGGAAATGGTACACAATTTGTTCCATTTATCTCCCCCCGAGTGTCCCGCTCTCTCTTCCTGATTTGAAACACCTCCTAGACTCCTTGCCGGAGCCTGTGCTCCTGCTGGGTGACTTCAATTGTCGTCATTCTCTTTGGGGTGACGTTCTGACGAATACCCGGGGTCGCCTCCTTGAGCCGTTTCTCCTCGCTTCTTCCCTGTCTCTTCTGAATTCTGGTGAGCCCACTCATTTGGACTCTCGGACTCGCACCCTTTCTTGTCTTGATCTTTCTCTCTGCTCTTCTTCTCTTTACTTAGATTTCACGTGGCAGGTTCTTGATGACCTCCATGGAAGTGATCATTTCCCCATCCTTGTTTCCTTTTTTCTCTTTTCGCCCTTCCCTCTCTTTCCCTAGGTGGCAGTTTGCTAAGGCAGACTGGACCCTATATTTACCCTCAGTGCTGCTCTCTCTGACCTCTCCCTTATGCCTCTCTCTCGCGCTCTCCTCCTTTTTCATGACACTGTCTTCAACGCTGCCCTCCGCTCTATTCCTCGCTCTTCCTCTCGGGGTCCACGGAAGTGCGTTCCCTGGTGGAATGCGGACTGTGCTCGGGCTGTCCGCTGTAAGCGTGCAGCCTGGAAGAGGCACCGCCGAAGGCAGACGACCGATTCTTTTCTTTTCTTTCGGAAAGCGAGTGCGGTGGCCCATAGGGCCATCCGTACGGCTAAACGTGAATGTTGGGCATCTTATGTCTCAACAATTACGTCCGAAACCCCTCTGGCCCAGATCTGGAAGCGTATCCGCAAGATAGCGGGTAAGTTCGTTCCCGATGTTTCACCGGTCCTTCACCTCCATGATACTCTTGTGGCGGACCCGTTGCAGGTCGCTTCCGAACTGGGTTCCCACTTTTCTTCTGTTAGCTCTGGTCTTCATCTTCCCCAATCTTTCCTTCTTCGTAAACCTGTCCTTGAGTCTCGTCCTTTAGATTTCTGCACTCATCTTCAGCTTCCCTATAATGATCCCTTCTCTCTCTCTGAACTTCGTTCTGCCCTGGCCCTCTGCGGTTCTACGGCGGCGGGCTCCGATGGTATTCATTATGAGATGCTTCGCCATCTCCCTCCGAGCACGTCTCAGTATTTACTGAGTCTGTATAATCGGATCTGGGAGTCGTCGTCAGTCCCTGAGGACTGGCTCGATGCCGTTGTCCTCCCTGTTCGCAAATCGGGTCTCTGGGTACTTCCCCTAAGGACTTTCGCCCTATTGCTCTCACAAGTTGTGTCTGCAAACTCTTTGAACGTATGGTTAACGTTCGTATGATGTGGTTCCTGGAACACCATCACCTCCTCTCCCCTTCTCAATTTGGTTTCCGCAAGTGCCGCAGCACGACAGATGTCCTGGTGAACTTGGAGGTCTATATTCGTACTGCTTTTGCTGCGAAGACCTCCGTTGTTGCCGTCCTTTTTGACCTGGAAAAGGCTTACGACACCACTTGGCGTTATCATATCCTATCTCAACTTCATTCTTTTGGCCTTCGTGGTCATCTCCCTCTCTTTCTCCGCGGCTTCCTCTCTCATCGTTCCTTTCGGGTGCGCCTTGGTACCGCTCTCTCTCCCTCTTTTCAGCAATACGAAGGTGTGCCCCAGGGTAGTGTTCTGAGCACTACTCTTTTTCTGGTTGCCCTCAATGGTCTTCTTTCCTCTCTTCCTTCTGGTGTCTTCTCTGCTCTCTATGTCGATGATCTTACCCTTTGTTGTCAGGGTGATGATTCGCCTCTCCTTCAACGCCGGCTTCAACTTGCCATTGATGCCGTGTCTTCTTGGGCCACTGATCATGGCTTCAAGTTCTCTACTTCTAAGACTTGTGCCATGACTTTTACACGGAAACGGGTTGTTCTTCGTCCCTCTTTGTCACTTTATGGTCATCCCCTTGAATATAAAGATTCCGCGAAGCTTTTGGGGTTATTCCTTGACACTCGTTTGTCTTGGTCTCCCCATATCTCTTACCTCCGTGTTGAGTGCTCTAAGGCCCTTACCCTCCTTCGGGTCTTGTCCCATACTTCTTGGGGGCCAGATAGGCGCACTCTCCTTGCTTTACATTCCTCTCTCGTCCTGTCTAAGCTCGATTATGGTTGCCCTGCTTACTCGTCTGCTTCTCCTTCTACTCTCCGCCGTCTTGATGCTTTGCACCATACTGGGTTGCGCCTCAGTTCTGGTGCCTTTCGTTCGACTCCCGTCCTTAGCTTGTATGTTGACACTGGCTTCCTGTCTCTCCAGGACCGCCGTGATCGCTACTGTCTTCGCTATCTTGCGCGGTCCTTGAAACATCCTTCCTCTCGCCTCTGTCGTGCTTTAACTTTTACCCCTCCTGCAGTTCCTGTTCCTCTTCACCACCTCCCTCTTTCTGTCCGGTTATCTCGCCTGCAGGATTCTCTTTCCGTTCGTATTTCTGATGTTTCTCCTCGTGTTGTTCCTTCTTTGCCCCCGTGGAGGGTCCCTCTTCCGCGGTTTTGTACATCCTTGACCCGTATCACTAAAGCTTTTACCCCTCCTACGGTTCTAAAACGCCTTTTCCTCGAGCACTTTTCTTCTCACTCCCGCTCCGTTTCTGTCTTCACCGATGGGTCCAAGTCAGCGGACGGTGTTGGCTACTCTGTTGTTTTTCCTGATCGCACTTATATGTGTCGCTTGCCTCCGGAGACTAGCATCTTTACAGCGGAACTTTATGCTATTCTCTATGCTCTTCGTCTCCTGCTTTCTCGTTGTCAGTCTTCCTTTGTAGTTGTTGTTGACTCTCGTAGTGCCCTCATGGCTCTCGGGTCCTTTAATCCGGTTCATCCAGTGGTTGTCGAGATCCAGCATTGGCTGTTTCTCGTTCACAGTAAATTTTAAGTCGGTTGAGTTTTGTTGGGTTCCCAGCCATATTGGTGTGTCTTTAAATGAGCGTGCGGATGCTGCCGCCAAGGAAGCTGTCCGCTCTTGTCCCATCTCTCGTAAGGGCATTCCGTATTCCGACTTTTACCCAGTTATCCATTCCTCAGTCCTTACCCGTTGGCAGGCTTCTTGGTTGTCTGTTACTGGTAACAAGCTACGTACTCTTAAATGTTGTGTTTCCTCGTGGCAGTTCTCCTTCCACCTTAACCGGCGGTGGGAAACAGCTCTGGCGAGGTTGCGTATTGGCCATACTCGCTTAACCCATGGTCACTTGATGGAGCACCGCCCTGCTCCTTATTGTCCTAGTTGCATTGTCCCTCTTACGGTCGTGCATGTCCTTCTTGAATGTCCTGACTTCCAGGACGAGCGTGTGTCTTGCTTTCCGACCGCCCCTCGCGGTCACCTGTCCCTCGATAGAATTCTTGGTGACTCGGATACTTTTGATATCGTTCGCCTTATGCGTTTTTGTTCTCGTATTGGCATCCTTGGTGATATTTAGCGCCCTCTGATTATTTTGCATATTTGATGGTGCTACATAGCCTTCCCGGTTTGGTGCCTTCTTTTGATAATTACTTACTTACTTACTTGTTCTTAAATGTGTCTTTGGAATATATATGCTAATTTCTCATTGAAAATATGCCTATTGTGAGAGTTTTATTATGAAGAATTTGTGGAATAAATTGAAATTGGTATAAGGAATTTTAGCTCTGAAAATTTCTAAGAATTTTCTTTATTCTTTAACCTTTATTCCTGTCGTGATATTCAACTAGGTCGCCTGAGGAAGGACTTGCTTAGCTAACACACCAGTGTAGTAAACAGCTCATTCCTCACTTTGGGACCATGTATGAACAACTGACTAGGCGCGAGCAATCGCCGAGACCCCAATGAAAATTGAAATCCCCCCCACTAGGCCGCTGACCTTCGCCAATCGCCGAAGCGAATCTAACGAGTAGGTCACGGGCTCTCACAACAATAATTTATTGTTGTGTGGTGCCGTATATTTTTTTTTTTTTTTTTTTTTTTTTTTTTGAGATATATACAAGAGTTGTGACATTCTTGTACAGCCACTAGTACGCGTAGCGTTTCGGGGAGGTCCCTGGAATACGATCCCCTGCCGCGAAGAATCGTTGTTACAACCAAGTACACATTTTACTGTTGCGTTAAACAGAGGCTACAGTTAAGGAATTGCGCCCAGTAAATCCTCCCCGGCCAGGATACGAACCCATGACATAGCGCTCGCGGAACGCCAGGCGAGTGTCTTACCACTACACCACGGAGACTGCTATTTGATCCAAAGCTCAGAAAATTAGTCTCAATTTTATTAGTCGAGTGTGAAGAACATTTGCATAAAAATAATAATGTGTAGGGTGTAACGAAAAGACAGTGTTAACCATAACAACTTAGTTTATTCACTAAAGTACTAACTACTACAACAAAACAAAAAGAAATGTCAATGACGTTACTCGAAATCCTTCCTGTGACACTATCAATGACAGTTAGACACCAGCCCCTCGGACTGCATATGAACTCATTCGAACATAAGCGTGACCACAGAGGAATCAATAAGAAACAAGAACTAACAGATCTATAATCACAATTACAACAAATGACACAGTAGGTTCTGAAATACGTCTCCAGTAACCTCCTAACTGTTCTACGCCTCAGTACAGTCTACACCTGCAACAGCGGTTGCAATGCAATCAAATCAGTAGTCTTTCAATGACAACAATAACTAATGGGTTCACTGGCAACTCCAGCACCCTTCCTCAAATTAATCCTTACGTTAACACTCCATCCCACGGACGATCGACAATCAATACCAATTGATTTACGTTAATAACAAGGTAACATTTATGTTAAATTAACAACTCTTACAACTGTCACTAGTAACGCGGAAATTACACAACACTCTACCCGTCGAGCATTCAGTGAGAAAATCCCATTAATCCCTGTACTTCCAGACAGCTGATTAATCTCTTTACTAGTTACATTAATTTGCGTTAATCGGTTACTAATCACTCAGCGATGGTAAACTCTGATTTACAATGTCCAAAGTGCTAAGAGAACGGTAATCACTCGTGATTACCTTTAGAGTAATTAATTACTATCCTCAAGATCAATAATTAAACAATTAAAATACGCAACCTTTCACACTGGCTCAGCAATTTACATTAAGGTATGAATTCCGTCTAAGCCTTCCATATTCAGACCAATTCAGGTGGCTAATAACAGTAATTAGCACCACGTTTACGTTATTCTAAAATGACGCTACTCCTCCCACGAGTCAATCAAGTGCCGGTACTTCCGGGCAGATAACGACGTTACGTTAATGGAACAATGTAGCCTTCGTGTGAGTCGATCAAACAAGGATCGAGGTTAATTACTTTGACTTCCTGAAACACGTCAATTACCCGGCCCACTGACCGTTAATTACGACAGACAATACTCTAATTCTCATCTGGCTGATGGCTAGGCTCCTCGAGACTACCGTAGCTGCTTGCAGGAAAGTATATTAACCCAAACGTATTCTACGTTACTCAAATTGTCAAAGAACAAATTCTCTTAAAGCAATGGGCGTTCCCTTGGTTACGTTATATTAATTGCCTCACAATCACCTCACTGAATACTGGACTTCGATGTCCTACCAGATAACCAGGAGAATATATGTGTATCCAAGTACTCGTCTACAGCCGAGTTCCCCCACGACAATAACAAATCACACTAACAAATCACAGTGATTTACGTTACAATCCGGTTGCAATGACAATACTGCAGAACCTAGCAAAATAACATACAGGACATGAACCCTCTAGAACACTGCCCCACAATGACTTTACTGAACTGCAATCACCTACGGTGATGCTCAACACTAGCAACAATCATCATCAAATAACAACCCCTTTGCAATAACACCCACGGCAAGTACTCTAATTTCCAAATATTAAAATACTGCACACACTTACTTACTTACTGTTGCAAATGACCCCAATGCTCTCAATAACCCCTAGAACATAGGTCAATATATTGCAATCACCACACAGTAAATAACACAATAACACTGGGCACCATGACACTACGATTATATATATATATATATATATATATATATATATATATATATATATATATATATATATATATAATTACTGCTGACACATGTAGCCTACAGCTATCAAACGTTATTGGGAACACTAAGGAAAATCTCACACTCCTTAAATCACATGGGTGAGTGATTTATCGATCACGCATGTCGATAAACACTCGAGAGTTACGTTACTCGACAGAGCGATGGCGGTCTCTCCAGACAGCCACGTCACTCACCAAAACTCACCAAAATTACGTTAATTAATATTGCAACCACAATATATATTTATATAAATCACACTTGTCACGGCCCTGGGAACAAACACAAGAAATTTAGACCACACTGTGGTACACTCCACAATAATCCTTGCCAGGAATCACTGGCGTTACACATACCTGAGCACTCAGTGTTGGAATTCCACACCTGCAAGACCACACATGGAAATGATATCACTCCGTCCCACGGACGATAAAAAATGATTACCACAATGAAATAATATGTTTATTACATGGACATCCTCTCAGTCCTTGGCTAATCTATGTATACTCTGTTCCCGTGTATACCCACACACACACTGTACGTCTGTGTACACCAGACTTAAGTCCCTCTGGACAGACAAGATGACAACAAAGGTGAATATCTCCTCGCCCACAATTCACTCCACCTGAACAGGTGCTGCGTGACAATGTGACGGAACACTTGACCTCGAATTCAAGCTTTAGAGACTACTGATCACCAGAAATACACACATAGGTACTTACTCATTCACACTGCCGGCTACACACCTTCCCATACATCAGGCATCCCGCTTCCGGTGGCTGGCTCGCTCCAAGTGGCGTAGGCGGCGGTAGTACCTTACGTGGTACTTATACGGAAAATTGGCGCACACTCGAACCCCTCCCACTCAACACGGCTGAGTTCGCACCCTCGACTCACCGGTGAAGGGAAGCGTTCATACCCAGGTGACGCGCACAACGATAGCGTCTCACACCAACAGGGGAAGTTTGCCTTAACACTGACACGAATTTCCCCGTTCCCATCGACTGCTACAGAGCACTAGCAAGTCTAATCAACACTGGTATGGGATCTACGAGTCTGTTGCTGCTCGTATGCACATTCCCCACGATCCCAGATCACTGTACCTCTACCCCCTGCACAAAAATGTCTTAAACCCCTCCAAGTGACGACTTCGGCCGGATTCTGTGACGACCGTTGTCGTTGGTGAAGCAGGAAGCATCAGCAGTTGAGTAGTCCAGCCACCACGACGCCCTATACTTCAATTTGGCCGAATTGAGTACAGAGAGCGTCTTGACAAGGTGGCAGCTGTGTTCAGAATGATGCTCACACCGGCTCTCCCCGCGTCCTTCTCGAAATAACCAATGAGAGGAAGGCATACAGCGGCCTACCCCTCTCATCCAATCAGCGACGGTGTAGCATAGCCCCTAGGGCAACTCCAAGATGGCCGACCAACATGGCGGCTCAAGATGTTTACTAAGATGGGCGGCTGTCTCCATGACAACGACTCAAGTGGCCAGCGAGCGCGGGAGGCCCACAGCTCACGCACGCCGGCGCCTAGCTTCCCGCGCAAAGTCGAGTCTAGCCCCAAGCTATACAATGAGATGATGCTATCAGCTCTAGCACTGTCCACAGACATGCCACCCCGGCCAGGGTAACATTTATGGACTGCTGATGACGGGGGCTCTCACATGAGCCCAAACACTAGATGTTTCGGTTGCTGGTTACCAAACTTAAGTCCGCCCACTTAACAAGTGCACTTAACAAGTGTACTGGCTCCCACAGGCATAAGAGCACTATTGTAAGTGAGCTGGTGAACCATCTCCTCACACCTATTTAATAGTGATTTCATAATTTTGTTAAATATAAATTGAGGAATTAAATGTTTTAGCTCATTTACATATATGCTGATTTGCATGACGAATTTCAGTAATATGCAAATTATTTTACAGGCTTCTACAATAATGCATCCAAGAATTAGACTATTGTTTAATTTACATATTCAGTTATTTTAGTTTACAATTTGCTCCTGATTTGCATAGATTAGTGTAATAGATTAAATGCAACTTGTTTACATAATTACCATACATTAGGAGTTAGATATTAACTCGTTTGAATGCAGAACACCCTTGTATCCAGCCATTGGACTTAGCAGCCCATCCTCCGAATCGACTACGTTTTAATACTAAATGTAATAAGTACAATCCTGACTATCTGCATAGTACATAAATACACTCGCCAACATCGCTCCCAAATGTTGTGAATTTTAGTTTATCTGAAAAGCTGTATAGAAAACCACGACCTGACCTATCCTTGGGAGTGTAGGACAAGCATGTATATACCATTTATTGCTTCTTAATTACAATTAGTACTTAATCTATAGCTATATTGATATAATAATTTTATAAAACTAATAAAACAAAACTAGAGTCTTTCAATAAATTATAAAGTATTCAGGATATTTTCAAGTTTTATATAAATCTCTATTATTTAATAAAATTGAAAAATATATTCTTTATATATAAAACTTGTGTATATAGAATTGAACATATAACTTCAACCTAAAAGTTTTGGGTGTATTAACAGAAAATGAGGAGAATATATGGGGAGGTAAATGTAACAGCACAATTAAGTGTATTTATGTACTATGCAGACAATCAGGAATGTACTTACTTCATTTAGTATTAAATCGTACTGTCTATCCGGAGGAAGGGTCGCTTAGAGACAAACACGACACAATCTGGGCAGTTTTGCCATCCATTCACAGTATTTGTAAATGACGTCTATATATTATTGATTGCAGTCAAATGTTTATTTATCTATTTATTTATGTATATACAAGGTGCTCATTGCTTCTATTACACCTATCAAGGAAGAGTTTCAACTCGGGATTAGCATTTAGGAACAAGGTTTTGTACTTGTAAATAGCACATGAGAATGTGTGGAGTGATTGCATGTTTAGCATGTTTAGGGACTTAAACAAGGGGGCTGTGTGTTGTCTCAAGACAAAGTTTGTTCTGATAGCATATTTTTGCTGGGTGATGATGGAGTTGAGGTAGTTTGCAATGGGTTTAATCCCATGCACAGATACCGTATGGTAGATAGAGATAGATTAGTGCGTACTATAGTATGAGAAGAGCAGAATGGGGAACCTAATATCTGATTTCTGAGAGAATACCAACCGTTTATGAGACTTTTTTGGTTGTGTGTTGTATATGTGACCATATTGTCCCGACCATGTAGGTGATGACGTCATCATCACAAACCAAGAAGAATCAGTCATAAGATGATGACGTCATCATCATGACTCAGCCATAAGATATCCGTAAACTATTATTGGAATATATTTTACAATTTTTTTAAATATTTGTTCCCAAAAATATAGACGAGTACAACATAATTAACATAAAAGTTCAAACGTTTCATGAAAACTTTAATGAAATTCCTCTTTTTATAAATTCATCTTTTAATAACAATGGATCATTTACGAATCTTAATATCATTAAAAAGATTTAAATTTCAACTAATTATGTAATAGTTAAGAATACTAACTCACTTACAAAACTGTTTCATTTTATTGGAATAAACAAGTTTACCATAACGTCAGGATTACACTGCATGGTTTCCCCCTGAGATATGTAAGCTGGATTAATTCATGTAAAATTATTGAATGTATAATTTTTTTGAAAAATTGTAATTGGATCTTTATGTATAAAAAGTAATTGAATTTTATAATATAAATATGAGCCCAGGAATATATAACTTCATAATTGGTAACATATGTGATGAACAAGAGGTTAAGGGTTGGTTCTGATGGGGACTCTTGTCACCATCATCAAAATCAGGCACCAGACAGGAAGGGCGAAACAACAGACAGGAGCATGGTCAATCTAAACAACCCAAGGCTCCAGTAATGAGGCAATTTAGCCAATAGTAGCAGCCACCAACCACCTGATGGTAGCTGTGTCCTAGAGTCCTATGTTTGAGTGGGGCTTGAGTGGTTGAGGAGGACTCCTGGAGGCTCCATGGCTGCTCCTCCAGCGTGGCGACTTGCTGCCGCTGGTTCGCTGGAGTTATCCGCTGGCTTTCCTCCAAATAACCAGACCTAGCCTGTTTACAAGCCAGGGCTCTTGGTGGCGGCCCTCACATTTGTTACCCTCACCGTCTGCACCTCATCCTGGTGCATTTCCCGCTTGTTGCATGCACTTGCCTAACCTCACTCTCTTGGTGGGTGTGGTGAGGAGTCTTTCCGGGGTTTTTTATTGGTGATGGCTTCCTACCTACAGCTTCTTCGTTCCTCTTGGAGCCTTCTTGTGGTTCCTGCTCCACTTTATTCTCGTCGGGTGGCTTTATTTATTGAGTTTGTGGGGTTTCTCCATTGTTTTCCTGCAAGCCGGAGGAGGTCTAGTTCTCTCTCATATTGACCTGCATCTAGTTCCTGGTCGCCTGGTGGGGGCGACGAGTTGGTTCTATTGCGGACTCTTGTGATTGGCTGGGTACTGCTGCTGGTACTTGTAGTTGGTTGTTGTTACTGGTACTTGTGGCTGGTTGTTTGATGGTGATCCACGTCCCGAGTGATAAGACTCGGGGACGTGGATCACCTAATTCACCTGTGCTCGAGTGGCAGCTCGGGGAAGGCTTAAAGTTCCAGTTGGGCAGCAGTTAGGTGCCTCTGGAATCCTTCTCTATTGGGGCTGGCTCAGTAGTTCAGTTGATAGAGCGACCGTCTTCCGGTCGCTCAGGTGTTCGAGGTTCCTAGTGCCCAGGTGAATGACATGGTATTATCCACAGTATTGTGGATAATACTTGTTAAGTTAGTTTAATATTCACAGTAGAACCCATTCCTGATCAAGCCGGGACTTGCAGGGACAAACATCACTGGGCAGCTGTTGGTGTTGGCGCTGAAGGTAGAGTCTGCTGGCGTTCTCCTACTTTAAACTGCAACAGGATCACAAGGTATGTGGCGACGAAGCTGGCAATCTGCAACCATCAACCAAAAAAAGATTGCAAATTATGATAACGTATAAATGCAATATTTAGAATATTCTACTACAGACTAAGGCATAACTTATTCAACTAAGTAAGGCAGGCATTCTCAACCGGGGCCATATACTACTGTCCCTGTGTAAATAATATACTATCGCCCATATTATATAAATGGAAGACATAAACGGGATTTTCTTAAAAAAAATTATTATTTCTATATAATTCATTTATAAATTAAAATATACAGATTTGCATTTTAACCTGATTTATTCCAATTACATGTTCCTTCTTCAGTTACATGTTCCTTCTTCAGTTACATGTTCCTTCTTCAGTTACATGTTCCTTCTTCAGTTACATGTTCCTACTTCAGTTTGACATAAAAATATTGCGTTGTGTATATAAGCAACCTGTCCTCCTACAACCTGTCCTCCTACAACCTGTCCTCCTACAACCTGTCCTCCTACAACCTGTCCTCCTACAACCTGTTCTCCTACAACCTGTCCTACAACAACCTGTCCTCCATCAACCTATCCTCCTACAACCTGTCCTCTTACAACCTGTCTTCCTACAACCTGTCCTCTTACAACCTGTCTTCCTACAACCTATCCTCCTACAACCTGTCCTACAACCTGTCCTCGTACAACCTGTCTTCCTACAGCCTGTCATCCTACAACCTGTCCTTCTACAACCAGTCCTCCTACAACCTGTCCTCCAACAACCTGTCCTCCTGCAACCTGTCCTCCAACAACCTGCTCTCCTGCAACCTGTCCTCCTACAACTTGTCCTCCTACAACCTGTCCTCCTACAACCTGTCCTCCAACAACCTGTCCTCCTGCAACCCGTCCTCCTACAACTTGTTCTCCTACAACTTGTCCTCCTACAACCTGTCCTCCTACAACCTGTCCTCCTACAACCTGTCTTCCTTCAACCTGCCCTCCAACAACCTGTCCTCCTACAACCTGTTCTCCTACAACCTGTCCTCCAACAACCTGTCCTCCTACAACCTGTTATCCTACAACCTGTCCTCCTACAACCTGTCCTCCAACAACCTGTCCTCCTGCAACCTGTCCTCCAACAACCTGCTCTCCTGCAACCTGTCCTCCTACAACTTGTCCTCCTACAACCTGTCCTACAACCTGTCCTCCTACAACCTGTCCTCCTACAACCCGTCCTCCTACAACCTGTTCTCCTACAACTTGTCCTCCTACAACCTGTCCTCCTACAACCCGTCCTCCTACAACCTGTCTTCCTTCAACCTGCCCTCCAACAACCTGTCCTCCTACAGCCTGTTCTCCTACAACCTGTCCTCCAACAACCTGTCCTCCTACAACCTGTCCTCCTACAACCTGTCCAACAACCTGTCCTCCTACAACCTGTCCTCCAACAACCCTGCCCCCCTACAACCTGTCCTACAACCCATCCTCCTACAACCCGTCCACCTACAACCCGTCCACCTACAACCCGTTCTCTTACAACCTGTCCTCTTACAACCTGTCCTCTTACAACCTTTCCTCCTACAACCTGTCTTCCTACAACCTGTCCTCCTTCAACCTGTTCTCCTACAACCCGTCCTCGTTCAACCTGTCCTCCTACAACCTGTCATACTACTACCTGTCCTCCATCAACCTGTCCTCCTACAACCTGTCCTTCAACAACCTGTCCTCCTACAGCCTGTCCTCCTACAACCTGTACACCAACAATCCGTCCTCCTACAACCTGTCCTACAAACTGTCCTCCAACAACCTGTCCTCCTACAACCTGTCCTCCAACAACCTGCCCCCCTACAACCTGTCCTCCTACAACCCGTCCTCCTGCAACCCGTCCCCCTACAACCCGTCCTCTTACAACCTGTCCTTCTACAACCAGTACCCCTACAACCTGTCCTCCTACAACCCGTCCACCTAAAACCCGTCCTCCTACAACCCGTCCTCCTACAACCTGTTCTCCTACAACCTGTCCTCCTACAACCTGTCCACCTACAACCTGTTCTCCAATAACCCGTCGTCCTACAACCCGTCCTCCTACAACCTGTCCTCCTACAAGCTGTCCTCCTACAACCTATCCTCCTACAACTTGCCTTCCTACAACCCGTCCTCCTACAACCCGTCCTCTTACAACCTGTCCTTCTACAACCTGTCCTCCTACAACATGTCCTCCTACAACTCGTCCTCCTAAAACCCGTCCTCCTACAACCTGTCCTCCTACAGCCTGTCCTCCTACAACCTGTCGTCCTACAGCCTGTCAGGTATCCCAAAGGATACCTGATCAACCAGGCTGTGACTCATACGTCTGGCTGCGAGCAGCCGCGTCCAACAGCCTGGTTAATCAGTCCAGCAACCAGGAGGCCTGGTCGACGACCGGGCCGCGGGGACGCTAAGCCCCGGAAGCACCTCAAGGTAACCTCAAGGTAAGGTAACCCGTCCTCCTACAACCTGTCCTCCTACAACCTGTCCTCCTACAACCTGTCCTTCTACAACTTCTCCTCCAACAACCTGTCCTCATACAACCTGTCCTCCTACAACCTGTCCTCCTACAACTTCTCCTTCAACAACCTGTCCTCCTTCAACCAGTCTTCTTTCAACCTTCCCTCCAACAACCTGTCCTCCTACAACCCGTCCTCCTTCAACCTGTCCTCCAACAACCTGTCCTCCTACAGCCTGTTCTTCTACAACCTGTCCTCCTACAACTTCTCCTCCAACAACCTGTCCTCCTACAGCCTGTTCTTCTACAACCTGTCCTCCTACAACTTCTCCTCCAACAACCTGTCCTCCTACAACCCGTCCTCCTACAACCCATCCTCCTACAACCACTCCTCCTACAACCAGTCCTCCTACAACCCGTCCTCCTACAACCTGTCCTCCTTCATCCTGTTCTACTAGAACCTGTCCTCCTACAACCTGTCCTCCTACAACTTGTCCTCCTACAACTTGTCCTCCTTCAACCCGTCCTCCTTCAACCTGTCGTCCTACAACCTGTCCTCCTACAGCCTGTCCTCCAAAAACTTGTCCTCCAACAATCCGTCCTCCTACAACCTGTCCTCCAACAACCTGTCCTCCTACAACTTGTCCTCCAACAACCTACCCCCTACATCCTGCCCTACTACAACCCGTCCTCCTACAACCCGTCCTCCTACAACGTGTCCTTCTACAACCCGTCCTCTTACAACCTGTCCTCCTACAACCCGTCCTCCTACAACCCGTTCTCCTACAACCTGTCCTCCTACAACCTGTCCTCCTACAACCCGTCCTCCTTCAACCTGCCCTCCTACAACCCGTCCTCTTACAACCTGTCCTCCTACAACCCGTCCTCCTACAACCCGTCCTCCTTCAACCTGCCCTCCAACAACCTGTTCTCCTACAGCCTGTTCTCCTACAACCTGTCGTCCAAAATCCTGTCCTCCTACAACCCGTCCTCCTACAGCCTGTCCTCCTACAACCTGTCCTCCTACACCCTGTTCTCCTACAACCCGTCCTTCTTAAACCTGTCCTCCTACAACCTGTCCTCCAACAATCCGTCCTCCTACAACCTATCCTCCTACAACCCATCCTTCTACAACCCGTCCTCCTACAACCTGTCCTCCTACAGCCTGTCCTCCAACAACCTGTCCTCCTACAGCCTGTGCTCCTACAACCTGTCCTCCAACAATCCGTCCTCCTACAACCTGTCCTCCAACAACCTGTCCTCCTACAGCCTGTCTTCCAACAACCTGGCCCCCTACATCCTGTCCTACTACAACCCGTCCTGCTACAACCCGTCCTCCTACAACCCGTCCTCCTACAACCTGTCCTCCTACAACCCGTCCTCCTACAACCAGTCCTTCTACAACCTGTCCTCCTACAACTCATCCTCCTACAACCCGTCCTCCTACAACTTGTCCTCCTACAGCCTGTCCTCCAGCAACCTGTCCTCCTACAGCCTGTGCTCCTACAACCTTTCCTCCAACAATCCGTCCTCCTACAACCTGTCCTCCAACAACCTGTCCTCCTACAACCTGTTTTCCAACAACCTGGCCCCTCTACATCCTGTCCTCCTACAACCCGTCTTCCTACAACCTTTCCTCCTACAACCCGTCTTCCTACATCCTGTCCTCCTACAACCCGTCTTCCTACAACCTGTCCTCCTACAACCCGTCTTCCTACATCCTGTCCTCCTACAACCCGTCTTCCTACAACCTGTCCTCCTACAACCTGTCCTCCTACAACCCGTCCTCCTACAACCCGTCCTCCTACAACCTGTCTTCCTACAACTTGTCCTCCAACAACCTGTCCTCCTACAACCTGTCCTCCTACAACCTATTCTCCTACAACCTGTCCTCCTACAACCCGTCCTCCTACAACCCGTCCTCCTACAACCTGTCTTCCTACAACTTGTCCTCCAACAACCTGTCCTCCTACAACCTGTCCTCCTACAACCTGTCCTCCTACAAAGAATGTCGCATTTCTCTCGTATGCGTGACATAAGGCCAAAAATTGTCGTACTAGAAAATGGAAGTGGCTGGCGAAAGTAACGTACTGTCCTGTTTTCTGTTTTGGGTCGTCTGGCAAGTTACGATAAGGTCACTTTATTTTGACCGTTTTCTTGACGTTGGGGCATCTTAAGAGGACGGACTGGTACAAGGCCTTGCGTCCAGCGGCCCCTGGCAGTCTCTGAACGTTAACTGCGGCGGGCGGTTGAAAGTTTCTCAATTCTCGCTTGTAATATTAAATGGAATGTAATTTTTGCCAATGATAATAACTCTTGTATAAAACTTGTGTGGATCCCATCCCATGTTCGAGTTGGAAAACATGACTTTGTAGATCGATTGGTCAATGAGGCTTGCAGGAAAGAAAACATTGATTATGACTTTGGACTTTCTAATGCAATTATTATAAACATACAAATTAAAGAAATTAATTCAGATTTAGAAGAACTAAGAAATGCCCAGAGACCTGAAAGCTGCAGTATTAAAAGTTATTACAACTTTTGTAATAATAGGTATTTGTATGGTCAGCACAGTAACCGAACCAGGCAATGTGATGTAGTCATTGCGCGAATTCGCCTTGGCTATAGACACATCTGGCAGGTTAGTGAGGCTGAGCCACTACCAGGATACTCAGATTGTAAACTCTGTGATAAACCTTTAATGCATTCACTTGAACACTATATTGTTGAACGTGAAACCGTAAAACACTTTAGACCTCCTGGCCTCTTGTACCACCAACTGTAACTATTTCATTGACTCAGGTGTTCTGGATGACATCCTAACAATTTATCCAAAATTTTTCTTGTCCGTTTTAAAGAATGAAGAACAAATTTTATTTATATTACTTCTAAGCTGCATCACTCATGAACCCATCCCTGCCCTTGTGTGGCAGTGCACAGTAGAAAGTTGTTTTCACATATCTATACATTAAAACATTGATTGTAATCATGGTATATATGTGCTGTAGGACTTATATGATATATAAGGCCTACAGGTTAGACCTATTGTTTTGTGTATGACCTGCATGACAGTGAATACCAGCATTATCCTCACTTTAGTAAGACTTAATCGAAATCCTAAGATTACCCAAAATTTTAATTAATTTTGTCAATAAAGATGCTAATAATAAATAATAATTCTCGCGGTGATAGATCTGAAGTTTAAGGTATTAATGTTGTGATAATAACTGACTGAACTACGTTAAAAGGAACAAAGCATTATTTGTTTATTATGTTATCATGTCACTCCTGTCATTAATAATGACTGCTATGGACAAGTGTAGAGTGTTTGGAGGCGTGGCCGTCTTTAGGCTGTGTTGATAGTCCACGTGATCCAATACAACCTTTGTCCCCGTGGGGCAGTGGTAAGACATTCGCCCTGCGCTTTGGCCTGTGTTTGTATCCTTGCCGGGGAGGATTGACTGGGCGCCAATCCTTAATTGTAGCCTCTGTTCACCCAGCAGAGATTGGGTACCTGGTTGTTAAACGATTTGGCGGGTCGTATTCCGGGGAACATTAGGTTTAAGGACTTGCTTGAAACGCTATGCGTGCTTTTGCGCAATTGCGCAAACCATTGTAAAAACTGGAAGAGTGTTACCGTTGCACAAGATATTGCACAGCTGCCTTAGACGTTCTTAAGAAAACTAATTCAAGATTGGATCTCGATTCAAGACTAAACTGGATCAAGATTCAGCAAGTATTCTAAAAACATCACCATTGAGCAATGATTCGATTCAAAGAAGAATTCACGAAACGTCAGCTGGTGTAGAAACACTACTAGTTGCAAGTATAAAATTATAAAATTCTCACTTCAGATTGACGAATCAACAGTTAGTGAGAGTAGAACCGTTCTTATGGCATATATCAGGTATGTAGATGAACACTGCAATATGTCTGAATAAATTTCGTTCTTCAAATCCTTAAAAACCCACACAACATTCATCCATTTTCGAAGCTTTGAGATCTTGGTATGAAGACAACTAAGTATGCTTTGAAAACTTTGCATCTGCGGAAATGATGACTCGTCAGCCATCATTGTGGCATACACTATCATCATTGTGTCATACACCACCATCATTCTGTCATACACCACCATCATTGTGTCATACACTGCCATCATTGTATCATACACCATCATTGTGTCACACACCACCATCATTGTGTCATACACCACCATCATTGTGTCATACACCACTATCGTTGTGTCATACACCACCGTCATTGTGTCATACACCACCACCAGGGAGCCGGTTGGCCGAGCGGACAGCACACTGGACATGTGATCCTGTGGTCACGAGTACGATCCCGGGCGCCGGGGAAACAACGGTCAGAGTTTCTTTCACCCTATGCCCCTGTTACCTAGCAATAAAACAGGTACCTGGGTGTTAGTCAGCTGTCACGGGTTGCTTCCTGGGGGTGAAGGCCTGGTCGAGGACCGGGCTGCGGGAACACTAGAGCCCCGAAATCATCTCAAGATAACCTCAAGATAACCATCATTGTGCCGTACACCACCATCATTGTGCCATCCACCGCCATCATTGTGCTATACACCAATATCTTTGTGTCATACACCAACATCATTGTGCCATACACCACCATCATTGTGCCATACACCACCATCATTGTGTCATACACCACCATCATTGTGCCATACACCTCCATCATTGTGTCATACACCAACATCATTGTGCCATACAGCACCATCATTGTGCCATACACCTCCATCATTGTGTTATACACCACCATCATTGTGGCATACACCACCATCATTGTGACATACATCACCATCATTGTGCCATACACCACCATCATTGTGCCATACACCACTTTTATTGTGTCATACACCACCTTCATTGTGGCATACACTGCCATCACTGTGTCATACACTGCCACCATTGTGTCATACACCACCATCGTTGTGTCATACACCATTATCATTGTGTCATACACCACCATCATTGTGTCATACACTACCATCATTGTGTCATACACCACCATCATTGCGTCATACATTGCTATCATTGTATCATACACCATCATTCTGTCATACACTGCCATCAATGTGTCATACACCACTATCATTGTATCACACACTCCCATCATTGTATCATGTACCTTTATTGTGTCATACACCATTATCATTGTCATACACCACCATCATTGTGTCATACACCACCATCATCGTGTCATACACTACCATCATTGTATCATACAACATCATTGTGTCATACACCACCATCATTGTGTCATACACCACCATCATTGTGTCATACACAATGTGTCATTGTGTGATATATACACATTGTGTCATACACACCATCTTTGTGTCATGCACCACCGTCATTGTGTCATGCACCACCATCACTGTGTCACACACTGCAATCATTGTATCATGTACCATTATTGTGTCATACACCACCATCATTGTGTCATGCACCACTATCATTGTGTCATACACCACAGTCATTGTGTCATACACCATCATTGTGTCACACACACTGCCATCATTGTATCATGTACCATTATTGTGTCATACACCACCCTCATTGTGTCATACACTGCCATCATTGTGTTATACACCACCATCATTGTGTTATACACCACCATCATTGTGACATACACCACCATCATTGTGACATACATCACCATTATTGTGCCATACACCACCATCATTGTGCCATACACCACTATTATTGTGTCATACACCACCTAAGTGAGGTGCCCTAGTCCCAGTATTAATGACGTGTCTGATTACAGAGTCGACCTAGGACTGCTGTATTGGACGATGGATCAGTCTACCCAAGGAAGCCAAGATCTCTTCACGAGTTTGCTCTGAAGAAGCTGTGAGTCACCCCCGGACGAACTCTGCTGAGAGTATTAGCCTGCCTGTGACGTGGCAGTATCAGGAATCGTCGTATCCGGGGCTGGCTGGTGGAAGAGACTAGCCACAGTGGTGCTCAGTGAGGAGAGTGATCAGCGGGATCACACGAGGCTCCTGCCTAGGGCTCACAACCCTAGTATCGGTCGTGGAGTACCTACACAGTGAAGCTGATCGGTACTTGCCAGCTACAGGCTGGATTGTGGTTGAAGGCCTCCACGACGGAGCACATGGTGGGACTGTGATTTGGCTGGCCTGTGGCCAAGGTAGATTCGCCAAAAGAATCATAGAGGATTCATCGTGGGCCACGGAGGAAGGAACCAGGGCTACCCAAAGTGTGCACCGTGGAGCATCCCGTGTCTTCAGAGGAAGACAACTCTGTACATTATAGTGTATTTATAACCCCCGTGTGACTTATATATTTATTTATGGTGGTGGTGAAATTATATATATAAATCAGAACATTTGTATCCCTCCCCCTTTAATTTAACTTGCGTTATGGAACACAGCCCTTGAAAGCCTCTACTAACTTGGGGCCGGATTCCCAAACTCTAATAACACCAGAGAAGAACCCGGTTGCGTCCCAGCAGGGCCGTAACACATACACTGCCATCATTTTGTCATACACCACCATCATTGTGTCATACACTGCCATCATTGTGTCATACACCACCATCATTGTATAATACACTGCCATCATTGTTTTATACATCTCCATCATTATGTCATATACCACCATCATTGTGTCATACACAACCATCATTGTGTCGTACACTATCATCATTGTGTCATACACCACCATCGTTGTGTCATATACCACAATCATTGTGTCATGCACCACCATCATTGTGTCATACAAGATCATTATTGTGTCATACACCACCGTCATTGCGTCATACACCACAATCAGTGTGTCATATACCACCATCATTGTGTCATATACCACCGTCATTGTGTCATATACCACCGTCATTGTGTCATATACCACCGTCATTGTCTCATACACCATCATTGTGTCATACACCACCATCATTGTGTCATACACCACCATCATTGTGTCATACACCACTATCATTGTGTCATACACCACCATCATTGTGTCATACTCCACCATAATTGTGTCAAACACCACCGTCATTGCGTCATACACCACCATCATTGTGTTATGCACCAACGTCATTGTGTCATACACCACCATCATTGTGTCATACACCACCATCATTGTGTTATACACCACCACCATCATTTTGACATACACCACCATCATTGTGTCATACTCCACCATCATTGTGTCAGACACCACCGTCATTGTGTCATACACCACAATCATTGTGTCATATACCACCATCATTGTGTCATACACTGCCATCATTGTATCATACACCATCATTGTGTCACACACCACCATCATTGTGTCATACACCACCATCATTGTGTCATACACCACTATCGTTGTGTCATACACCACCGTCATTGTGTCATACACCACCACCAGGGAGCCGGTTGGCCGAGCGGACAGCACACTGGACATGTGATCCTGTGGTCACGAGTACGATCCCGGGCGCCGGGGAAACAACGGTCAGAGTTTCTTTCACCCTATGCCCCTGTTACCTAGCAATAAAACAGGTACCTGGGTGTTAGTCAGCTGTCACGGGTTGCTTCCTGGGGGTGAAGGCCTGGTCGAGGACCGGGCTGCGGGAACACTAGAGCCCCGAAATCATCTCAAGATAACCTCAAGATAACCATCATTGTGCCGTACACCACCATCATTGTGCCATCCACCGCCATCATTGTGCTATACACCAATATCTTTGTGTCATACACCAACATCATTGTGCCATACACCACCATCATTGTGCCATACACCACCATCATTGTGTCATACACCACCATCATTGTGCCATACACCTCCATCATTGTGTCATACACCAACATCATTGTGCCATACAGCACCATCATTGTGCCATACACCTCCATCATTGTGTTATACACCACCATCATTGTGGCATACACCACCATCATTGTGACATACATCACCATCATTGTGCCATACACCACCATCATTGTGCCATACACCACTTTTATTGTGTCATACACCACCTTCATTGTGGCATACACTGCCATCACTGTGTCATACACTGCCACCATTGTGTCATACACCACCATCGTTGTGTCATACACCATTATCATTGTGTCATACACCACCATCATTGTGTCATACACTACCATCATTGTGTCATACACCACCATCATTGCGTCATACATTGCTATCATTGTATCATACACCATCATTCTGTCATACACTGCCATCAATGTGTCATACACCACTATCATTGTATCACACACTCCCATCATTGTATCATGTACCTTTATTGTGTCATACACCATTATCATTGTCATACACCACCATCATTGTGTCATACACCACCATCATCGTGTCATACACTACCATCATTGTATCATACAACATCATTGTGTCATACACCACCATCATTGTGTCATACACCACCATCATTGTGTCATACACAATGTGTCATTGTGTGATATATACACATTGTGTCATACACACCATCTTTGTGTCATGCACCACCGTCATTGTGTCATGCACCACCATCACTGTGTCACACACTGCAATCATTGTATCATGTACCATTATTGTGTCATACACCACCATCATTGTGTCATGCACCACTATCATTGTGTCATACACCACAGTCATTGTGTCATACACCATCATTGTGTCACACACACTGCCATCATTGTATCATGTACCATTATTGTGTCATACACCACCCTCATTGTGTCATACACTGCCATCATTGTGTTATACACCACCATCATTGTGTTATACACCACCATCATTGTGACATACACCACCATCATTGTGACATACATCACCATTATTGTGCCATACACCACCATCATTGTGCCATACACCACTATTATTGTGTCATACACCACCTAAGTGAGGTGCCCTAGTCCCAGTATTAATGACGTGTCTGATTACAGAGTCGACCTAGGACTGCTGTATTGGACGATGGATCAGTCTACCCAAGGAAGCCAAGATCTCTTCACGAGTTTGCTCTGAAGAAGCTGTGAGTCACCCCCGGACGAACTCTGCTGAGAGTATTAGCCTGCCTGTGACGTGGCAGTATCAGGAATCGTCGTATCCGGGGCTGGCTGGTGGAAGAGACTAGCCACAGTGGTGCTCAGTGAGGAGAGTGATCAGCGGGATCACACGAGGCTCCTGCCTAGGGCTCACAACCCTAGTATCGGTCGTGGAGTACCTACACAGTGAAGCTGATCGGTACTTGCCAGCTACAGGCTGGATTGTGGTTGAAGGCCTCCACGACGGAGCACATGGTGGGACTGTGATTTGGCTGGCCTGTGGCCAAGGTAGATTCGCCAAAAGAATCATAGAGGATTCATCGTGGGCCACGGAGGAAGGAACCAGGGCTACCCAAAGTGTGCACCGTGGAGCATCCCGTGTCTTCAGAGGAAGACAACTCTGTACATTATAGTGTATTTATAACCCCCGTGTGACTTATATATTTATTTATGGTGGTGGTGAAATTATATATATAAATCAGAACATTTGTATCCCTCCCCCTTTAATTTAACTTGCGTTATGGAACACAGCCCTTGAAAGCCTCTACTAACTTGGGGCCGGATTCCCAAACTCTAATAACACCAGAGAAGAACCCGGTTGCGTCCCAGCAGGGCCGTAACACATACACTGCCATCATTTTGTCATACACCACCATCATTGTGTCATACACTGCCATCATTGTGTCATACACCACCATCATTGTATAATACACTGCCATCATTGTTTTATACATCTCCATCATTATGTCATATACCACCATCATTGTGTCATACACAACCATCATTGTGTCGTACACTATCATCATTGTGTCATACACCACCATCGTTGTGTCATATACCACAATCATTGTGTCATGCACCACCATCATTGTGTCATACAAGATCATTATTGTGTCATACACCACCGTCATTGCGTCATACACCACAATCAGTGTGTCATATACCACCATCATTGTGTCATATACCACCGTCATTGTGTCATATACCACCGTCATTGTGTCATATACCACCGTCATTGTCTCATACACCATCATTGTGTCATACACCACCATCATTGTGTCATACACCACCATCATTGTGTCATACACCACTATCATTGTGTCATACACCACCATCATTGTGTCATACTCCACCATAATTGTGTCAAACACCACCGTCATTGCGTCATACACCACCATCATTGTGTTATGCACCAACGTCATTGTGTCATACACCACCATCATTGTGTCATACACCACCATCATTGTGTTATACACCACCACCATCATTTTGACATACACCACCATCATTGTGTCATACTCCACCATCATTGTGTCAGACACCACCGTCATTGTGTCATACACCACAATCATTGTGTCATATACCACCATCATTGTGTCATATACCACCGTCATTGTATCATATACCACCGTCATTGTGTCATATACCACAGTCATTGTGTCATACACCATCATTGTGTCATACACCACCATCATTGTGTCATACACCACCATCATTGTGTCATACACCACTATCATTGTGTCATACACCACCATCATTGTGTCATACTCCACCATAATTGTGTCATACACCACCGTCATTGCGTCATGCAAAACCATCATTGTGTTATACACCAACGTCATTGTGTCATATACCACCATCATTGTGTCATACACCACCATCATTGTGTCATACACCACCATCATTGTGTCATACACCACCATCATTGTGTCATACTCCACCATCATTGTGTCATACATCACCGTCATTGTGTCATACACTGCCATCATTGTGTTATACATCACCATCATTGTGTCATACACCACCATCATTGTGTCATACACCATCATCATTGTGTCATACACCACTATCATTGAGTCATATACCACCGTCATTGTGTCATACACCACCATTATTGTGTCATACACCACCATCATTGTGTCATACACCACCATCATAGTGCCATACACTGCCAACATTGTGTCATACACCACCATCATTGTGTTATATATCACTATCATTGTGTCATACACCACCATCGTTGTGTCATACACCACCATCATTGTGTCATACACCACCATCATTGTGTTATGCACCACCATCATTGTGTCATACACCACCATCATTGTGTCATACACCACCATAATTGTGTCATACAGCACCATCATTGTGTCATACACCACCATCATTGTGTCATACACCAGCATCATAGTACCATACATCACCATCATTGTGTCATACACCACCATCATTGTGTCATACACCACTATCATTGTGCCATACACCACCATCATTGTCATGCACTGCCATCATTGTGTCATACACTGCCATCATTGTGGCATACACTGCCATCATTGTGTCATACACCAATATCATTGAGTCATACACCATTATCATTGTGTCATACACTACCATCATTGTGTCATACTCCACCGTCATTGTGTCATACACCAACATCACTGAGTCATACTTCACCATCATTGTGTCATACACCACTATCATTGAGTCATACACCTCCATCATTGTTTCATACACTACCATCTTTGTGTCATACTCCACCGTCATTGTGTCATACATCATCATCACTGTGTCATACACCACCATCATTGTGTCATACACCATTATCATTGTGTCATACACCTCCATCATTGTGTCAAACACCACAAACATTGTGTCTTACACTACCATCATTGTGCCATATACCACTGTCATTGTGTCATACACCACCATCATTGTGTCATACACCACCATCATTGTGTCATACACCACCATCATTGTGTCATACACTGCCATTATTGTGACATGCACCACCATCATTGTGTCATACACAACCATCATTGTGTCATACACTGCCTTCATTGTGCCATATACCACCATCATTGTGTTATACACATCCATCATTGTGTCACACAAAACCATCATTGTGTCATACACCACCATCATTGTGTCAAACACTGCAATCATTGTGTCATACACCACTATCATTGTGTCATACTCCACCCTCATTGTGTCACACACTATCATTGAGCCGTACACCATGATCATTGTGTCACACACTATCATTGTGCCATACACCATGATCATTGTGTTATACACCACCATCATTGTGTCATACACCACTATCATAGTGTCATTCACTGCCATCATTGTGTCATACACCACCATCATTGTGTCATACACTGCCATCATTGTGGTATATATCACCATCATTGTGTCATACAGCACCATCGTTGTGTCATACACTACCATCATTGTGTTATATATCACCATCATTGTGTCATACACCACCATTTTTGTGGCATACACCACCATCATTGTGTCATACACCACCATCGTTGTGTCATACACCACCATCATTGTGTCATACACCACCATCATTGTGTCATACACCACCGTCATTTTGTCATACACCACCATCATTGTGTCATACACCACCATCATTGTGTCATACACCACCATTATTGTGTCATACACCACTATCATAGTGCCATACACCACCATCATTGTGTCATGCACTGCCATCATTGTGTCATACACCACTATCGTTGTGTCATACACCACCATCATTGTGTCATACACCACCATCATTGTGCCATACACAACCATCATTTTGTCATGCACTGCCATCATTGTGTCATACACATTGTGTCATACACTGTGTTACGGCCCTCTCGGGACGCAACGGGGTTCTCACTCTGATGTTGTTAGAGGAAGATATATGTATCCGTTCCCAAGCCAGTAGTGGCTATCAAGGGATGAGATCCGTGACCCAAGTAACTTAATGGAAGTATGGAAAGAAAGTTAAGAACTCAATATTATAATTAACACCATCACCATTTAAATATATAAAAGTAAAACGTACACGAGGGGGAGGGGTATTAACACTTTACAAAGGGGATCACGCACAATCTAGTCTTCTGCTGAAGACTCTTGTGCCACACCACTTGGTGCTGAATCCTTGGTGCTTTCTTCGTGGCCTCAAGACGTGTCCTCTGAGAACGCCGAGCCTACCCTGGCCACAGGTCAGCCACAACACAGGTCCACTGGGGGCACCGTCGTGGAGGCCGTCAACCACACGTCCAGCAGGTCTGCTGGCAGGTACTGAGCCACCAAGGCTGGTACGGCCACTCCACGAACGATAAAAGGGGTACGCCCTAGACAGGAGTCTCGTGTGATATCACCAATCACCCTCCTGTCCTCAATACCCCAGTGGATTATCGTCTCCAACCGTCGGTCCCGGGTAAATCCTTTCACTGCCACTCCACTGGCAGGCTTAACACACCACAGTGTTCTTCCGGGGGGACGACGTCACGACAGCTGCAGCAAACTTCACAGTATGGAGACTGGCTGCCTCGGGTAGACTGACTCCACTTCCATCACAGTGGTCCCAGGTCGGCTCTGTAAGCAGACACGTCATCAATAACCGGGACACTAATACAACACACTCACAGGCTCAGATACTAACACCTGACGTATCCAGTCCAGAGATGGCGCTGTCGTCGGAGCACCACCTCACCAGAGGTCAGGAGCGGCGGTGTTGAGCGCTGAACCAGACTGGAAACTGGTCCTCGAGGCCAGTACACGCTGTCCTCACTAGGTGTCGTCGTTCGTTTGGCGGGGGTTTCGGGAGCTGACCCACAGATGGCGTGTTTGTCACTGCTCCAGGCTCGGACGCTGGATCCGGGTTCGTAACACCTCCCCACCAAAAAGAATTTGGTTTGGGGTTCTATAAAAAACACAAACCAAATTAGCAGGGCGACACAACTCCAAATGGACTTACTTATACTATGAACTGGAGTGATGAGACTGTCTTGTCCATTGAACTTTTCTACTGAGAAACCCTGGCACAAAGGGAGCTTGAAAATGGCAGACGATGACCTGCCTGACGTAATCTTCCACGTCTCCACTGCGATGTCAAACAGGGGCATCATCTCACCTCTCTCGAGTAAGGATCCGTGTAGACTCGATCTGGGGTGACTCGACACTTCCCTATGTCGTGGCACTGATGATGGCTGAACACAGACGGCATTTCTGGTACCGATCCGATGGTCCTTCAGGGAGACAGGAACCTGGAATACAGGGGTCTGATAATTCAGAGTGATAGCGACAGTGGGCAAGGCAGTACTTACTACATACTCGTCTACTAGGCCCGCACCTAGTTCCAACGGGGCTGCTTGCACACCGAAGATGGCATTCGCTCTGCCTCCGTCAGGTCGACCAACGTTCCGTATAACGCTGTATTGAGGCTCAGCAATCACGCGGGGGGTGTCAACCTGTCGGAAACAGTCACTCATATTATCATCTATCGTACCTCCTGTATCATCTATTACCTCCCAGGTCCCTGCTTCAACTGCAACACTTGCAGTACAACTCTCCAATCCCTGGGACCTCTTCGCGATGTTCATGGGAGCCATCATTCGTCGGGTCGTCCACCGGTCCTCACTGAGAGCACAAACAAGAACACATACGAAAAACAAACAAAATATCGCTAAGAAACATGGGGCCAATTGAGGGATACGCTTCCTGAACTTGTCATGTCCATAGCCGCCAACATCCACAAGCCTGGCTTGGACCGAAGAGGGCACTAGACCTTTAGAACACACCTCACATACCTCTGACGTCTGGGGAATCTCTGGCTGGTCCACTACACGCTGTAACTTGCCATACCGCAAGCACACCTCAGCCTTCGCTCCAGACTCGTTGGTATCCGTGGGTGTCTGCACACAAGGCCTCTTTTCTAGCTCAGGTACTTCTGCCATCGTAACCTCATGTTCCTTGTCGAGAGAATCAGGAGACACTGCTAGAATATCGTCGATCTGCGGGTGAGAGGACAAATTAAATATGTTTACATCCGGGTCTGTCTTTACCTGGACATTACCATTGCCTGTTACCTCAGACCGTGCTGTTCCGGTAGACTCGTCCGCAACCTTGAGAAGATTGATGCTCCAATCTGTCACCAAGTCGTTGGCTAGTACCACGTCAATCCCAGCCACAGGGAGGGTATCGACTACTGCCAACTCACTTGTGCCGCTGAAATAAGGCGAGTCAAGATGTACTGGCACTAAGGGGGCGATATACTGCGTTCTCGGAAACCCAACCAGGACAACCTGTCGTCTCCCGTCCACACTTACTCCCTCGGGTAACGAGCTCTTCACGATCAGGGACTGGGCTGCTCCACTATCTCTGAGCACTACAATTGATCTACCAGTATGATCACTCGTTACATACCCGGTTGAAGTGTGAGCTGCCAACAAACTTGGTCCTTCCTGCGTCGTCGTAGACTGGTTTCCTACTGGTGATGTAACACAGCTCATCAACATCACCTCCCTTCGTGCGCTGCCACCTCTTCTGCCTCGGCACCTAGCAGCTATGTGTCCCTTCTGCCCACAAGTCCAGCACACCATGTTCCTCCTCGGACTACGGTGTTTCGGACTACTAGGACTTGTTCTTCGAGGGCTACCTGGGGGCGTCTTCTTAGCACTTTGTGGGACGGGTCTTTCTTCTTCGTCGTGAGGTCTGTCAAACCGGCGCTGGTAATTCCTCGGGACGTACTTAGCAGACGGCCTATGAGTCAGGATATACTCTTCAGCCATGGTGGCTGCTGCACTCAAGGTCTCCACCTGCTGCTCTTCTAAGTATGTCTTGAGGTCTCCAGACAAACAATCCTTGAAGTCTTCGAGCAGAATCAGCTGTTCGAGGTCTTCCCTGGTCTCCACCTTCCGAGAGGCACACCATTCTTGAAAAAGTCGCTCCTTGATCGTGGCGAATTCGGTGAAAGTGTGCTCTGAGGTCTTCTTCAGGTTTCTGAACTTTTGCCTATAAGCCTCAGGTACCAATTGGTACGCCATGAGCACAACCTTCTTCACCTTATCATAATCGCCGGAGTCGTCAAGGGATAACGTAGAGTAGGCGATTTGGGCCTTCCCAGTCAAGACTGACTGTATCATGATGGCCCAATTCTCCCTTGGCCACTTCAAAGAGGCAGCGACTTTCTCGAAGGCTGCAAAGAATTTTGACACTTCCTTCTCATGGAATTTGGGGACCATTTTGATGTTGCGTACCGGATCGAAGCTACTGGTGTCCGTTGTTTGCCTCCGACCACCGCCTAATCGCAAAACTTCTAGTTCATTTTGTCTCTCTCTTTCCTCTTTGTGTCGTTGTTCTTGTCTGTCTCGTTCCTCTCTTTCTCGCTCTCGTTCTTCTCTCTCTCGTCTCTCTTCTCTTTCTCGTTCTTCTCTTTCTCTTTCTCGTTTCTCTTCTCTTTCTCTCTCTGCTTTCCTTTCTTCTAATTCTAAACGTCTCATCTCTAATTCTTTATCTTGTCTCTCTCGTTCCATTTCTAATTTTTTCCATTCTATTTCACGATTGATCTCTAGGGCACGCATTTTGACTGTTAGGAAGCTGATATTAAGCTCACCTGCATCACTGTCAATGTCACTGCCCTTATCTTCCTTTTCCGTGGAAGCTATTTCCTCACCTTCCCTTGTACTAGGAGTCTCGCTTCCCTGTTTCTCTTCTGCCTTCAGGTGCCGGTGAACCTTGGACAAGATCTCCACACGGGAATCACTGGCACGGATCTTGATCTCCAGGTAGGCGCTCGCTAGTACAAGCTCTGGTTTACTCAGATATTTTAATCTGGCAAGACAATCTTCTCTGTTCAGAAAAGCCTGAACCTCGTCCAGATCATCGATGGTAGCTTTGTCTGCCATTGTCACAGATGGAACACTTAGCACTTAAGTGCTAACGTGTAAGCAGTGTGTTAACACACCGAGCACTGTTCTACGCCAATATTGCACTTTATCGCACTAAACACTGCACTTGCCAATATTGCACGTAATCACTTCGGGCACCACACTACCCAATATTGCACTGAGTCCAAGCGAACACTTCGCTCTACAATATTGCACCGAATCACTGAGCACCGCACTAGTCAATATTGCACTTAATCGCTTAATCACAGCGAGCACCGCACTGCACAATATCGCACTTAGTCACTCTTGAGCACCGCACAGGACGTACAACGTCACAATCGTCGCACACAGGGGGAATTATTTACAGGGATTACGCCACTTCACCACCCCTGTCAAACATACTTAACAAGGGGACGGATCCCGCTGGGGATGCCAATTATGTTACGGCCCTCTCGGGACGCAACGGGGTTCTCATTCTGATGTTGTTAGAGGAAGATATATGTATCCGTTCCCAAGCCAGTAGTGGCTATCAAGGGATGAGATCCGTGACGCAAGTAACTTAATGGAAGTATGGAAAGAAAGTTAAGAACTCAATATTATAATTAACACCATCACCATTTAAATATATAAAAGTAAAACGTACACGAGGGGGAGGGGTATTAACACTTTACAAAGGGGATCACGCACAATCTAGTCTTCTGCTGAAGACTCTTGTGCCACACCACTTGGTGCTGAATCCTTGGTGCTTTCTTCGTGGCCTCAAGACGTGTCCTCTGAGAACGCCGAGCCTACCCTGGCCACAGGTCAGCCACAACACAGGTCCACTGGGGGCACCGTCGTGGAGGCCGTCAACCACACGTCCAGCAGGTCTGCTGGCAGGTACTGAGCCACCAAGGCTGGTACGGCCACTCCACGAACGATAAAAGGGGTACGCCCTAGACAGGAGTCTCGTGTGATATCACCAATCACCCTCCTGTCCTCAATACCCCAGTGGATTATCGTCTCCAACCGTCGGTCCCGGATAAATCCTTTCACTGCCACTCCACTGGCAGGCTTAACACACCACAGTGTTCTTCCGGGGGGACGACGTCACGACAGCTGCAGCAAACTTCACAGTATGGAGACTGGCTGCCTCGGGTAGACTGACTCCACTTCCATCACAGTGGTCCCAGGTCGGCTCTGTAAGCAGACACATCATCAATAACCGGGACACTAATACAACACACTCACAGGCTCAGATACTAACACCTGACGTATCCAGTCCAGAGATGGCGCTGTCGTCGGAGCACCACCTCACCAGAGGTCAGGAGCGGCGGTGTTGAGCGCTGAACCAGACTGGAAACTGGTCCTCGAGGCCAGTACACGCTGTCCTCACTAGGTGTCGTCGTTCGTTTGGCGGGGGTTTCGGGAGCTGACCCACAGATGGCGTGTTTGTCACTGCTCCAGGCTCGGACGCTGGATCCGGGTTCGTAACACACTGCAATCATTGTGGCATACACTGCTATCATTGTGTCATACATCACCATCATTGTGTCATACACCACTATCATTGAGTCATACACCACCATCATTGTGTCATACACTTCCTTCATTGTGTCATACTCTACTGTCATTGTGTTATACACCAACATTACTGAGTTATACACCACCATCATTGTGTCATACACCATTATTATTGTGTCATACACCACAATCATTGTGTCATACACCACAAACATTGTGTCACACACTACCATCATTGTGTCATATACCACCCTCATTGTGTCATACATCACCATCATTGTGTCATACACCACCATCATTGTCTCATACACCACCATCATTGTGTCGTACACTGCCATTATTGTGTCATACACCACCATCATTGTGTCAAACACAACCATCATTGTGTCATACACTGCCATCATTGTGCCATACACCAACATCATTGTGCCATACACCACCATCATTGTGTTATACACATCCATCATTGTGTCATACTCTATCGTCATTGTGTCTTACATCACCATCATTGTGCCATACACCAAAATCTTTGTGTCATACACTGCCATCATTGTGTCATACACCACCATCATTGTGCCATTCACTACCATCATTGTGTCATCTACCACCTTTATTGTGTCTTACACAACCATCATTGTGCAATCCACCACTATCATTGTGTCATACACTGCCATCATTGTGTCATACACCACTGTCATTGTGTCAAACGCCACTATCTTTGTGCCATACACCATCATCATTGTGTCAAGCACTGCAATCATTGTGTCATACTCCACTATCATTGTGCCATACTCCACCCTCATTGTGTCACACACCACCATGATTGTGCTGTACACCACCATCATTGTGTCATACACCACTGTCATTGTGTCAAACACCACTATCTTTGTGCCATACACCATCTTTATTGTGTCAAGCACTGCAATCATTGTGTCATACTCCACTATCATTGTGTCATACTCCACCCTCATTGTGTCACACACCACCATCATAGTGCCATACACCACCATCATTGTGTCATGCACTGCCATCA
The DNA here is from genome assembly GCF_040958095.1 of Procambarus clarkii. NCBI lineage: Eukaryota > Metazoa > Arthropoda > Malacostraca > Decapoda > Cambaridae > Procambarus > Procambarus clarkii. The sequence goes on along the minus strand of NC_091197.1, from coordinate 2,387,027 downwards.
TTGTGTCATACACCACTATGATTGTGTCATACACCACCATCATTGTGCCATACACAACCATCATTGTGTCATTCACTGCCATCATTGTGTCATACACTGCAATCATTGTGTCATACACCACCATCATTGTGCCATACACCACCATCATTGTCTTATACACATCCATCATTGTGTCACACAACACCATCATTGTGTCATACTCTATCGTCATTGTGTCTTACATCACCATCATTGTGCCATACACCAAAATCATTGTGTCATACACTGCCATCATTGTGTCATACACCACCATCATTGTGCCATTCACTACCATCATTGTGTCATCTACCACCTTTATTGTGTCATACACAACCATCATTGTGCAATACACCACTATCATTGTGTCATACACTGCTATCATTGTGTCATACATCACCATCATTGTGTCATACACCACTATCATTGAGTCATACACCACCATCATTGTGTCATACACTTCCATCATTGTGTCATACTCCACTGTCATTGTGTTATACCCCCAACATTACTGTGTTATACACCACCATCATTGTGTCATACACCATTATCATTGTGTCATACACCACCATCATTGTGTCATACACCACAAACATTATGTCATACACTACCATCATTGTATCATATACCACCCTCATTGTGTCATACACCACCATCATTGTGTCATACACCACAATCATTGTGTCATACACCACCATCATTGTGTTGTACACTGCCATTATTGTGTCATACACCACCATCATTGTGTCATACACTACCATCATTGTGTCGTACACTGCCATTATTGTGTCATACACTACCATCATTGTGTCATACACAACCATCATTGTATCATACACTGCCATCATTGTGCCATACACCACCATCATTGTGATATACACCACCATCATTGTGTTATACACATCCATCATTGTGTCACACAACACCATCATTGTGTCATACTCTATCGTCATTGTGTCTTACATCACCATCATTGTGCCATACACCAAAATCATTGTGTCATATACTGCCATCATTGTGTCATACACCACCATCATTGTGCCATTCACTACCATCATTGTGTCATCTACCACCTTTATTGTGTCATACACAACCATCATTGTGCAATACACCACTATCATTGTGTCATACACTGCCATCATTGTGTCATACACCACTGTCATTGTGTCAAACACCACTATCTTTGTGCCATACACCATCATCATTGTGTCAAGCACTGCAATCATTGTGTCATACTCAACTATCATTGTGTCATACTCCACCCTCATTGTGTCACACACCACCATCATTGTGCCGTACACTACCATCATTGTGTCATACACCACCATCATTGTGTCGTACACTGCTATCATTGTGTCATACACCACCATCATTGTGTCATACACCACGATCGTTGTGTCATGAACCGCCATCATTGTATCACACAACACCATCATTGTGTCATACACTGCCATAACTGTGTCACACCCACAATCATTGTGTCATACACCATTATCATTGTGCCATACACCTCCATCATTGTGTCATACACTACAAACATTGTGTCGCACACTACCATCATTGTGCCATACACCACCGTCATTGTGCCATACACCACCATCATTGTGTCATGCAATACCATCATTGTGTCATACACCACATTCATTGTGTCATACACTACCATCATTGTGTCATACACCACCGTCATTGTGTCATACACCAACATCATTGTGTCATACACCACCATCATTGTGTCATACCCCATTATCATTGTGTCATACACCACAATTATTGTGTCATACACCACCATCATTGTGTCATACACCACCGTCATTTTGTCATACACCACCATCATTGTGTCATACACCACCATCATTGTGTCATACACCACCATTATTGTGTCATACACCACCATCATAGTGCCATACACCACCATCATTGTGTCATGCACTGCCATCATTGTGTCATACACCACTATCGTTGTGTCATACACCACCATCATTGTGTCATACACCACCATCATTGTGCCATACACAACCATCATTTTGTCATGCACTGCCATCATTGTGTCATACACATTGTGTCATACACTGCCATCATTGTGGCATACACTGCTATCATTGTGTCATACATCACCATCATTGTGTCATACACCACTATCATTGAGTCATACACCACCATCATTGTGTCATACACTTCCTTCATTGTGTCATACTCTACTGTCATTGTGTTATACACCAACATTACTGAGTTATACACCACCATCATTGTGTTATACACCATTATTATTGTGTCATACACCACAATCATTGTGTCATACACCACAAACATTGTGTCACACACTACCATCATTGTGTCATATACCACCCTCGTTGTGTCATACATCACCATCATTGTGTCATACACCACCATCATTGTCTCATACACCACCATCATTGTGTCGTACACTGCCATTATTGTGTCATACACCACCATCATTGTGTCAAACACAACCATCATTGTGTCATACACTGCCATCATTGTGCCATACACCACCATCATTGTGCCATACACCACCATCATTGTGTTATACACATCCATCATTGTGTCATACTCTATCGTCATTGTGTCTTACATCACCATCATTGTGCCATACACCAAAATCTTTGTGTCATACACTGCCATCATTGTGTCATACACCACATCATTGTGCCATTCACTACCATCATTGTGTCATCTACCACCTTTATTGTGTCTTACACAACCATCATTGTGCAATACACCACTATCATTGTGTCATACACTGCCATCATTGTGTCATACACCACTGTCATTGTGTCAAACGCCACTATCTTTGTGCCATACACCATCATCATTGTGTCAAGCACTGCAATCATTGTGTCATACTCCACTATCATTGTGCCATACTCCACCCTCATTGTGTCACACACCACCATGATTGTGCTGTACACCACCATCATTGTGTCATACACCACTGTCATTGTGTCAAACACCACTATCTTTGTGCCATACACCATCTTTATTGTGTCAAGCACTACAATCATTGTGTCATACTCCACTATCATTGTGTCATACTCCACCCTCATTGTGTCACACACCACCATCATAGTGCCATACACCACCATCATTGTGTCATGCACTGCCATCATTGTGTCATACACCACTATGATTGTGTCATACACCACCATCATTGTGCCATACACAACCATCATTGTGTCATTCACTGCCATCATTGTGTCATACACTGCCATCATTGTGCCATACACCACCATCATTGTGCCATACACCACCATCATTGTCTTATACACATCCATCATTGTGTCACACAACACCATCATTGTGTCATACTCTATCGTCATTGTGTCTTACATCACCATCATTGTGCCATACACCAAAATCATTGTGCCATACACTGCCATCATTGTGTCATACACCACCATCATTGTGCCATTCACTACCATCATTGTGTCATCTACCACCTTTATTGTGTCATACACAACCATCATTGTGCAATACACCACTATCATTGTGTCATACACTGCTATCATTGTGTCATACATCACCATCATTGTGTCATACACCACTATCATTGAGTCATACACCACCATCATTGTGTCATACACTTCCATCATTGTGTCATACTCCACTGTCATTGTGTTATACCCCCAAAATTACTGTGTTATACACCACCATCATTGTGTCATACACCATTATCATTGTGTCATACACCACCATCATTGTGTCATACACCACAAACATTATGTCATACACTACCATCATTGTATCATATACCACCCTCATTGTGTCATACACCACCATCATTGTGTCATACACCACAATCATTGTGTCATACACCACCATCATTGTGTTGTACACTGCCATTATTGTGTCATACACCACCATCATTGTGTCATACACTACCATCATTGTGTCGTACACTGCCATTATTGTGTCATACACTACCATCATTGTGTCATACACAACCATCATTGTATTATACACTGCCATCATTGTGCCATACACCACCATCATTGTGATATACACCACCATCATTGTGTTATACACATCCATCATTGTGTCACACAACACCATCATTGTGTCATACTCTATCGTCATTGTGTCTTACATCACCATCATTGTGCCATACACCAAAATCATTGTGTCATATACTGCCATCATTGTGTCATACACCACCATCATTGTGCCATTCACTACCATCATTGTGTCATCTACCACCTTTATTGTGTCATACACAACCATCATTGTGCAATACACCACTATCATTGTGTCATACACTGCCATCATTGTGTCATACACCACTGTCATTGTGTCAAACACCACTATCTTTGTGCCATACACCATCATCATTGTGTCAAGCACTGCAATCATTGTGTCATACTCAACTATCATTGTGTCATACTCCACCCTCATTGTGTCACACACCACCATCATTGTGCCGTACACTACCATCATTGTGTCATACACCACCATCATTGTGTCGTACACTGCTATCATTGTGTCATACACCACCATCATTGTGTCATACACCACGATCGTTGTGTCATGAACCGCCATCATTGTATCACACAACACCATCATTGTGTCATACACTGCCATAACTGTGTCACACCCACAATCATTGTGTCATACACCATTATCATTGTGCCATACACCTCCATCATTGTGTCATACACTACAAACATTGTGTCGCACACTACCATCATTGTGCCATATACCACCGTCATTGTGCTATACACCACCATCATTGTGTCATGCAATACCATCATTGTGTCATACACCACATTCATTGTGTCATACACTACCATCATTGTGTCATACACCACCGTCATTGTGTCATACACCAACATCATTGTGTCATACACCACCATCATTGTGTCATACCCCATTATCATTGTGTCATACACCACAATTATTGTGTCATACACCACCATCATTGTGTCATACACCACATTCATTGTGTCATACACTACCATCATTGTGTCATATACCACTGTCATTGTGTCATACATCAACATCATTGTGTCATACACCATTATCATTGTGTCATACACCACCATCATTGTGTCGTACACCACGATCATTGTGTCATACACCACTATCATTGTGTCATACACCACCATCATTGTGTCATACACTGCCATCATTGTGTTATTTATCATTATCATTGTGTCATACACCACCATCGTTGTGTCATACTCAACCATCATTGTGTCATACACCACCATCATTGTGTCATACACCACCATCATTGTGTCATACACCACTGTCATTGTGTCATACACCACTATCATTGTGTCATACACCACCGTCATTGTGTCATACACCACCATCATTGTGTCATACACCACCATCATTGTGTCATACACCAGCATCATTGTGTCATACACCACTATGATTGTGTCATACACCACCATCATTGTGTCATACACCACTATCATTGTGCCATACACAACCATCATTGTGTCATGCACTGCTATCATTGTGTCATACTCTGCCATCATTGTGGCATACACTTCCATCATTGTGTCATTCATCACCATCATTGTGTCATACACCACTATCATTGAGTCATACACTACTGTCATTGTGTCATACACAAACATCACTGAGTCATACTTCACCATCATTGTGTCATACACCACTATCATTGAGTCATACACCTCCATCATTGTTTCATACACTACCATCTTTGTGTCATACTCCACCGTCATTGTGTCATACATCAACATCACTGTGTCATACACCACCATCATTGTGTCATACACCATTATCATTGTGTCATACACCTCCATCATTGTGTCATACTCCACCCTCATTGTGTCACACACCACCATCATTGTGCCGTACACTACCATCATTGTGTCATACACCACCATCATTGTGTCGTACACTGCTATCATTGTGTCATACACCACCATCATTGTGTCATACACCACGATCGTTGTGTCATGAACCGCCATCATTGTATCACACAACACCATCATTGTGTCATACACTGCCATAATTGTGTCACACCCACAATCATTGTGTCATACACCATTATCATTGTGCCATACACCACCATCATTGAAACATACACTACTATCACTGTGTCATACACCACCAACATTGTGTTATACACCACTATCAATGTGTCATACACCACCATCATTGTGTCATACACCATTATCATTGAGTCATACACCTCCATCATTGTGTCATACACCACAAACATTGTGTCGCACACTACCATCATTGTGTCATACACCACCTTCATTGTGTCATACACAAACATCATTGTGTCATACACCACCATCATTGTGTCATACACCATTATCATTGTGTCATACACCACAATTATTGTGTCATACACCACCATCATTGTGTCATACGCCACATTCATTGTGTCATACACTACCATCATTGTGTCATATACCACCGTCATTGTGTCATACATCAACATCATTGTGTCATACACCATTATCATTGTGTCATACACCACCATCATTGTGTTGTACACCACCATCATTGTGTCATACACCACCATCATTGTGTCATACACCACCATCATTGTGTCATACACTGCCATCATTGTGTTATTTATCACTATCATTGTGTCATACACCACCATCGTTGTGTCATACTCAACAATCACTGTGTCATACACCACTGTCATATTGTCATACACCACTATCATTGTGTCATACACCAACGTCATTGTGTCATACACCACCATCAATGTGTCATACACCACCATCATTGTGTCATACACCACCATCATTGTGTCATACACCACTATGATTGTGTCATACACCACCATCATTGTGTCATACACCACCATCATTGTGCCATACACAACCATCATTGTGTCATGCACTGCTATCATTGTGTCATACTCTGCCATCATTGTGGCATACACTTCCATCATTGTGTCATTCATCACCATCATTGTGTCATACACCACTATCATTGAGTCATACACCACCATCATTGTGTCATACACTTCCATCATTGTGTCATACTCCACTGTCATTGTGTCATACACCAACATTACTGTATCATACACCACGGTCATTGTGTCATACACCAACATCACTGAGTCATACTTCACCATCATTGTATCATACACCACTATCATTGAGTCATACACCTCCATCATTGTTTCATACACTACCATCTTTGTGTCATACTCCACCGTCATTGTGTCATACATCAACATCACTGTGTCATACACCACCATCATTGTGTCATACACCATTATCATTGTGTCATACACCTCCATCATTGTGTCGTACACTACCATCATTGTGCCATATACCACTGTCATTGTGTCATACACCACTATCATTGTGTCATACACCACAATCATTGTGTCATACACCACCATCATTGTGTCATACACTGCCATTATTGTGACATACACTACCATCATTGTGTCATACACAACCATCATTGTGTCATACACTGCCTTCATTGTGCCATATACCACCATCATTGTGTTATACACATCCATCATTGTGTCACACAACACCATCATTGTGTCATACACCACCATCATTGTGTCAAACACTGCAATCATTGTGTCATACACCACTATCATTGTGTCATACTCCACCCTCATTGTGTCACACACTATCATTGTGCCGTACACCATGATCATTGTGTTATACACCACCATCTTTGTGTCATACACCACCATCATAGTGTCATTCACAGCCATCATTGTGTCATACACCACCATCATTGTGTCATACACTGCCATCATTGTGGTATATATCACCATCATTGTGTCATACAGCACCATCGTTGTGTCATACACTACCATCATTGTGTTATATATCACCATCATTGTGTCATACATCAACATCACTGTGTCATACACCACCATCATTGTGTCATACACCATTATCATTGTGTCATACACCTCCATCATTGTGTCATACACCACAAACATTGTGTCGTACACTACCATCATTGTGCCATATACCACTGTCATTGTGTCATACACCACCATCATTGTGTCATACACCACCATCATAGTGTCATACACTGCCATCATTGTGTCATACACCACAATCATTGTGTCATACACTGCCATCATTGTGTTAAATATTACTATCATTGTGTTATACACCACCATCGTTGTGTCATACACCACCATCATTGTGTCATACACCACCATCATTCTGTCATACACCACCATCATTGTGTCATACACCACCATCATTGTGTCATACACCACCATCATTGTGTCATACACCACCATCATATTGCCATACACCACCATCATTGTGTCATGCACTGCCATCATTGTGTCATACACCACATTGATTGTGTCATACACCACCATCATTGTGTCATACACCACGATCATTGTGCCATACACCACCATCATTGTGTCATGCACTGCCATCATTGTCATACACTGCCATCATTGTGGCATACACTGCTATCATTGTGTCATACACCCCTATCATTGAGTCATACACCATTATCATTGTGTCATACACTACCATCAGTGTTTCTTACTCCACCGTCATTGTGTCATACACCAACATCACTGAGTCATACTTCACCATCATTGTGTCATACACCACTATCATTGAGTCATACACCTCCATCATTGTTTCATACACTACCATCCTTGTGTCATACTCCACCGTCATTGTGTCATACACCAACATCACTGTGTCATACACCACCATCATTGTGTCATACACTATTATCATTGTGTCATACACCTCCATCATTGTGTCATACACCACAAACATTGTGTTGTACACTACCATCATTGTGCCATATACCACTGTCATTGTGTCATACACCACCATCATTGTGTCATACACCACAATCATTGTGTCATACACCACCATCATTGTGTCATACACTGCCATTATTGTGACATACACCACCATCATTGTGTCATACACAACCATCATTGTGTCATACACGGCCTTCATTGTGCCATATACCACCATCATTGTGTTATACACATCCATCATTGTGTCACACAACACCATCATTGTGTCATACACCCCCTTCATTGTGTCAAACACTGCAATCATTGTGTCATACACCACAATCATTGTGTCATACTCCACCCTCATTGTGTCACACACCACCATCATTGTGCCGTACACTATGATCGTTGTGTTATACACCACCATCATTGTGTCATACACCACCATCATTGTGTCATACACTGCCATCATTGTGGTATATATCACCATCATTGTGTCATACAGCACCATCGTTGTGTCATACACTACCATCATTGTGTCATACACTACCATCATTGTGTCATACACCACCGTCATTGTGTCATACACCACCAACATTTTGTCATACACCACCATCATTGTGTCATACACCACCATCATTGTGTCATACACCACCATCATTTTGTCATACACCACAATCATTGTGTCATACACCACCATCATTGTGTCATACACCATCATTGTGTCATACACCACCATCATTGTGCCATACACCACCATCATTGTGTAATGCACTGCCATCATTGTGTCATACACTGCCATCACTGTGGCATACACCACCATCATTGTGTCATACACCACATTCATTGTGTCATACACTAACATCATTGTGTCTTACATCACCGTCATTGTGTCATACACCAACAGCATTGTGTCATACACCACCATCATTGTGTCATACACCATTTTCACTGTGTCATACACCACCATCATTGTGTCATACACCACCATCATTGTGTCATACACCACATTCATTGTGTCATACACTACCATCATTGTGTCATACATCACCGTCAATGTTTCATACACCAATATCATTGTGTCATACACCACTATCATTGTGTCATACACCATTATCATTGTGTCATACACCACCATCATTGTGTCATACACCACAATCATTGTGTCTTACACCACCATCATTGTGTCATACTCTGCCTTCATTGTGTTATATATCACCATCATTGTGTCATACACCACCATCGTTGTGTCATACACCACCATCATTGTGTCATACACCACCATCATTGTGTCATACACCACCATCATAGTGCCATACACCACCATCATTGTGTCATACACTGCTATCATTGTGTCATACACCACTATGATTGTGTCATACACCACCATCATTGTGTCATACACCAACATCATTGTGCCATACACAACCATCATTGTGTCATGCACTATCATTGTGTCATACACTGCCATCATTGTGGCATACACTGCTATCATTGTGTCATACATCACCATCATTGTGTCATACACCACTATCGTTGAGTCATACACCACCACAATTGTGTCATACACTTCCATCATTGTGTCATACTCCACTGTCATTGTGTCATACACCATTATCATTGAGTCATACACCACAAACATTGTGTCATACACCACCATCATTGTGTCATACACCCCCATCATTGTGTCATACACCACCATCATTGTGTCACACACCACCATCATTGTGCCGTACACTACCATCATTGTGTCATACACCACCATCATTGTGTCGTACACTGCTATCATTGTGTCATACACCACCATCATTGTGTCATACACCACGATCGTTGTGTCATGAACCGCCATCATTGTATCACACAACACCATCATTGTGTCATACACTGCCATAATTGTGTCACACCCACAATCATTGTGTCATACACCATTATCATTGTGCCATACACCACCATCATTGAAACATACACTACTATCACTGTGTCATACACCACCAACATTGTGTTATACACCACTATCAATGTGTCATACACCACCATCATTGTGTCATACACCACCTTCATTGTGTCATACACCAACACCATTGTGTCATACACCACCATCATTGTATCATACACCATTATCATTGTGTCATACACCACAATTATTGTGTCATACACCACCATCATTGTGTCATACACCACATTCATTGTGTCATACACTACCATCATTGTGTCATATACCACTGTCATTGTGTCATACATCAACATCATTGTGTCATACACCATTATCATTGTGTCATACACCACCATCATTGTGTTGTACACCACCATCATTGTGTCATACACCACCATCATTGTGTCATACACCACCATCATTGTGTCATACACTGCCATCATTGTGTTATTTATCACTATCATTGTGTCATACACCACCATCGTTGTGTCATACTCAACAATCACTGTGTCATACACCACTGTCATATTGTCATACACCACTATCATTGTGTCATACACCAACGTCATTGTGTCATACACCACCATCAATGTGTCATACACCACCATCATTGTGTCATACACCACCATCATTGTGTCATACACCACTATGATTGTGTCATACACCACCATCATTGTGTCATACACCACCATCATTGTGCCATACACAACCATCATTGTGTCATGCACTGCTATCATTGTGTCATACTCTGCCATCATTGTGGCATACACTTCCATCATTGTGTCATTCATCACCATCATTGTGTCATACACCACTATCATTGAGTCATACACCACCATCATTGTGTCATACACTTCCATCATTGTGTCATACACCACTGTCATTGTGTCATACACCAACATTACTGTATCATACACCACGGTCATTGTGTCATACACCAACATCACTGAGTCATACTTCACCATCATTGTATCATACACCACTATCATTGAGTCATACACCTCCATCATTGTTTCATACACTACCATCTTTGTGTCATACTCCACCGTCATTGTGTCATACATCAACATCACTGTGTCATACACCACCATCATTGTGTCATACACCATTATCATTGTGTCATACACCTCCATCATTGTGTCATACACCACAAACATTGTGTCGTACACTACCATCATTGTGCCATATACCACTGTCATTGTGTCATACACCACTATCATTGTGTCATACACCACAATCATTGTGTCATACACCACCATCATTGTGTCATACACTGCCATTATTGTGACATTCACTACCATCATTGTGTCATACACAACCATCATTGTGTCATACACTGCCTTCATTGTGCCATATACCAGTATCATTGTGTTATACACATCCATCATTGTGTCACACAACACCATCATTGTGTCATACACCACCATCATTGTGTCAAACACTGCAATCATTGTGTCATACACCACTATCATTGTGTCATACTCCACCCTCATTGTGTCACACACTATCATTGTGCCGTACACCATGATCATTGTGTTATACACCACCATCTTTGTGTCATACACCACCATCATAGTGTCATTCACAGCCATCATTGTGTCATACACCACCATCATTGTGTCATACACTGCCATCATTGTGGTATATATCACCATCATTGTGTCATACAGCACCATCGTTGTGTCATACACTACCATCATTGTGTTATATATCACCATCATTGTGTCATACATCAACATCACTGTGTCATACACCACCATCATTGTGTCATACACCATTATCATTGTGTCATACACCTCCATCATTGTGTCATACACCACAAACATTGTGTCGTACACTACCATCATTGTGCCATATACCACTGTCATTGTGTCATACACCACCATCATTGTGTCATACACCACCATCATAGTGTCATACACTGCCATCATTGTGTCATACACCACAATCATTGTGTCATACACTGCCATCATTGTGTTATATATTACTATCATTGTGTTATACACCACCATCGTTGTGTCATACACCACCATCATTGTGTCATACACCACCATCATTCTGTCATACACCACCATCATTGTGTCATACACCACCATCATTGTGTCATACACCACCATCATTGTGTCATACAGCACAATCATTGTGTCATACACCACCATCATTGTGTCATACACCACCATCATATTGCCATACACCACCATCATTGTGTCATGCACTGCCATCATTGTGTCATACACCACATTGATTGTGTCATACACCACCATCATTGTGTCATACACCACGATCATTGTGCCATACACCACCATCATTGTGTCATGCACTGCCATCATTGTCATACACTGCCATCATTGTGGCATACACTGCTATCATTGTGTCATACACCCCTATCATTGAGTCATACACCATAATCATTGTGTCATACACTACCATCAGTGTTTCTTACTCCACCGTCATTGTGTCATACACCAACATCACTGAGTCATACTTCACCATCATTGTGTCATACACCACTATCATTGAGTCACACACCTCCATCATTGTTTCATACACTACCATCATTGTGTCATACTCCACCGTCATTGTGTCATACACCAACATCACTGTGTCATACACCACCATCAATGTGTCATACACTATTATCATTGTGTCATACACCTCCATCATTGTGTCATACACCACAAACATTGTGTCGTACACTACCATCATTGTGCTATATACCACTGTCATTGTGTCATACACCACCATCATTGTGTCATACACCACAATCATTGTGTCATACACCACCATCATTGTGTCATACACTGCCATTATTGTGACATACACCACCATCATTGTGTCATACACAACCATCATTGTGTCATACACTGCCTTCATTGTGCCATATACCACCATCATTGTGTAATACACATCCATCATTGTGTCACACAACACCATCATTGTGTCATACACCACCATCATTGTGTCAAACACTGCAATCATTGTGTCATACACCACAATCATTGTGTCATACTCCACCCTCATTGTGTCACACACCACCATCATTGTGCCGTACACTATGATCGTTGTGTTATACACCACCATCATTGTGTCATACACCACCATCATTGTGTCATACACTGCCATCATTGTGGTATATATCACCATCATTGTGTCATACAGCACCATCGTTGTGTCATACACTACCATCATTGTGTCATACACTACCATCATTGTGTCATACACCACCGTCATTGTGTCATACACCACCAACATTTTGTCATACACCACCATCATTGTGTCATACACCACCATCATTGTGTCATACACCACCATCATTTTGTTATACACCACAATCATTGTGTCATACACCACCATCATTGTGTCATACACCATCATTGTGTCATACACCACCATCATTGTGCCATACACCACCATCATTGTGTAATGCACTGCCATCATTGTGTCATACACTGCCATCACTGTGGCATACACCACCATCATTGTGTCATACACCACATTCATTGTGTCATACACTAACATCATTGTGTCTTACATCACCGTCATTGTGTCATACACCAACAGCATTGTGTCATACACCACCATCATTGTGTCATACACCATTTTCACTGTGTCATACACCACCATCATTGTGTCATACACCACCATCATTGTGTCATACACCACATTCATTGTGTCATACACTACCATCATTGTGTCATACATCACCGTCAATGTTTCATACACCAATATCATTGTGTCATACACCACTATCATTGTGTCATACACCATTATCATTGTGTCATACACCACCATCATTGTGTCATACACCACAATCATTGTGTCTTACACCACCATCATTGTGTCATACTCTGCCTTCATTGTGTTATATATCACCATCATTGTGTCATACACCACCATCGTTGTGTCATACACCACCATCATTGTGTCATACACCACCATCATTGTGTCATACACCACCATCATAGTGCCATACACCACCATCATTGTGTCATGCACTGCTATCATTGTGTCATACACCACTATGATTGTGTCATACACCACCATCATTGTGTCATACACCAACATCATTGTGCCATACACAACCATCATTGTGTCATGCACTATCATTGTGTCATACACTGCCATCATTGTGGCATACACTGCTATCATTGTGTCATACATCACCATCATTGTGTCATACACCACTATCGTTGAGTCATACACCACCACAATTGTGTCATACACTTCCATCATTGTGTCATACTCCACTGTCATTGTGTCATACACCATTATCATTGAGTCATACACCACCATCATTGTGTCATACACTACAAACATTGTGTCATACACTACCATCCTTGTGCCATATACCACCGTCATTGTGTCATACACCACCATCATTGCGTCATACACCACAAACATTGTGTCATACACCACCATCATTGTGTCATACACCCCCATCATTGTGTCATACACCACCATCATTGTGTCACACACCACCATCATTGTGCCGTACACTACCATCATTGTGTCATACACCACCATCATTGTGTCGTACACTGCTATCATTGTGTCATACACCACCATCATTGTGTCATACACCACGATCGTTGTGTCATGAACCGCCATCATTGTATCACACAACACCATCATTGTGTCATACACTGCCATAATTGTGTCACACCCACAATCATTGTGTCATACACCATTATCATTGTGCCATACACCACCATCATTGAAACATACACTACTATCACTGTGTCATACACCACCAACATTGTGTTATACACCACTATCAATGTGTCATACACCACCATCATTGTGTCATACACCACCTTCATTGTGTCATACACCAACACCATTGTGTCATACACCACCATCATTGTGTCATACACCATTATCATTGTGTCATACACCACAATTATTGTGTCATACACCACCATCATTGTGTCATACACCACATTCATTGTGTCATACACTACCATCATTGTGTCATATACCACTGTCATTGTGTCATACATCAACATCATTGTGTCATACACCATTATCATTGTGTCATACACCACCATCATTGTGTTGTACACCACCATCATTGTGTCATACACCACCATCATTGTGTCATACACCACCATCATTGTGTCATACACTGCCATCATTGTGTTATTTATCACTATCATTGTGTCATACACCACCATCGTTGAGTCATACTCAACAATCACTGTGTCATACACCACTGTCATATTGTCATACACCACTATCATTGTGTCATACACCAACGTCATTGTGTCATACACCACCATCAATGTGTCATACACCACCATCATTGTGTCATACACCACCATCATTGTGTCATACACCACTATGATTGTGTCATACACCACCATCATTGTGTCATACACCATCATCATTGTGCCATACACAACCATCATTGTGTCATGCACTGCTATCATTGTGTCATACTCTGCCATCATTGTGGCATACACTTCCCTCATTGTGTCATTCATCACCATCATTGTGTCATACACCACTATCATTGAGTCATACACCACCATCATTGTGTCATACACTTCCATCATTGTGTCATACTCCACTATCATTGTGTCATACACCAACATTACTGTATCATACACCACGGTCATTGTGTCATACACCAACATCACTGAGTCATACTTCACCATCATTGTATCATACACCACTATCATTGAGTCATACACCTCCATCATTGTTTCATACACTACCATCTTTGTGTCATACTCCACCGTCATTGTGTCATACATCAACATCACTGTGTCATACACCACCATCATTGTGTCATACACCATTATCATTGTGTCATACACCTCCATCATTGTGTCATACACCACAAACATTGTGTCGTACACTACCATCATTGTGCCATATACCACTGTCATTGTGTCATACACCACTATCATTGTGTCATACACCACAATCATTGTGTCATACACCACCATCATTGTGTCATACACTGCCATTATTGTGACATACACTACCATCATTGTGTCATACACAACCATCATTGTGTCATACACTGCCTTCATTGTGCCATATACCACCATCATTGTGTTATACACATCCATCATTGTGTCACACAACACCATCATTGTGTCATACACCACCATCATTGTGTCAAACACTGCAATCATTGTGTCATACACCACTATCATTGTGTCATACTCCACCCTCATTGTGTCACACACTATCATTGTGGCGTACACCATGATCATTGTGTTATACACCACCATCATTGTGTCATACACCACCATCATAGTGTCATTCACAGCCATCATTGTGTCATACACCACCATCATTGTGTCATACACTGCCATCATTGTGGTATATATCACCATCATTGTGTCATACAGCACCATCGTTGTGTCATACACTACCATCATTGTGTTATATATCACCATCATTGTGTCATACATCAACATCACTGTGTCATACACCACCATCATTGTGTCATACACCATTATCATTGTGTCATACACCTCCATCATTGTGTCATACACCACAAACATTGTGTCGTACACTACCATCATTGTGCCATATACCACTGTCATTGTGTCATACACCACCATCATTGTGTCATACACCACCATCATAGTGTCATACACTGCCATCATTGTGTCATACACCACAATCATTGTGTCATACACTGCCATCATTGTGTTATATATTACTATCATTGTGTTATACACCACCATCGTTGTGTCATACACCACCATCATTGTGTCATACACCACCATCATTCTGTCATACACCACCGTCATTGTGTCATACACCACCATCATTGTGTCATACACCACCATCATTGTGTCATACAGCACAATCATTGTGTCATACACCACCATCATTGTGTCATACACCACCATCATATTTCCATACACCACCATCATTGTGTCATGCACTGCCATCATTGTGTCATACACCACATTGATTGTGTCATACACTACCATCATTGTGTCATACACCACGATCATTCTGCCATACACCACCATCATTGTGTCATGCACTGCCATCATTGTCATACACTGCCATCATTGTGGCATACACTGCTATCATTGTGTCATACACCCCTATCATTGAGTCATACACCATTATCATTGTGTCATACACTACCATCAGTGTTTCTTACTCCACCGTCATTGTGTCATACACCAACATCACTGAGTCATACTTCACCATCATTGTGTCATACACCACTATCATTGAGTCATACACCTCCATCATTGTTTCATACACTACCATCATTGTGTCATACTCCACCGTCATTGTGTCATACACCAACATCACTGTGTCATACACCACCATCATTGTGTCATACACTATTATCATTGTGTCATACACCTCCATCATTGTGTCATACACCACAAACATTGTGTCGTACACTACCATCATTGTGCCATATACCACTGTCATTGTGTCATACACCACCATCATTGTGTCATACACCACAATCATTGTGTCATACACCACCATCATTGTGTCATACACTGCCTTATTGTGACATACACCACCATCATTGTGTCATACACAACCATCATTGTGTCATACACTGCCTTCATTGTGCCATATACCACCATCATTGTGTTATACACATCCATCATTGTGTCACACAACACCATCATTGTGTCATACACCACCATCATTGTGTCAAACACTGCAATCATTGTGTCATACACCACAATCATTGTGTCATACTCCACCCTCATTGTGTCACACACCACCATCATTGTGCCGTACACTATGATCGTTGTGTTATACACCACCATCATTGTGTCATACACCACCATCATTGTGTCATACACTGCCATCATTGTGGTATATATCACCATCATTGTGTCATACAGCACCATCGTTGTGTCATACACTACCATCATTGTGTCATACACTACCATCATTGTGTCATACACCACCGTCATTGTGTCATACACCACCAACATTTTGTCATACACCACCATCATTGTGTCATACACCACCATCATTGTGTCATACACCACCATCATTTTGTCATACACCACAATCATTGTGTCATACACCACCATCATTGTGTCATACACCATCATTGTGTCATACACCACCATCATTGTGCCATACACCACCATCATTGTGTAATGCACTGCCATCATTGTGTCATACACTGCCATCACTGTGGCATACACCACCATCATTGTGTCATACACCACATTCATTGTGTCATACACCAACAGCATTGTGTCATACACCACCATCATTGTGTCATACACCATTTTCACTGTGTCATACACCACCATCATTGTGACATACACCACCATCATTGTGTCATACATCACATTCATTGTGTCATACACTACCATCATTGTGTCATACATCACCGTCAATGTTTCATACACCAATATCATTGTGTCATACACCACTATCATTGTGTCATACACCATTATCATTGTGTCATACACCACCATCATTGTGTCATACACCACAATCATTGTGTCTTACACCACCATCATTGTGTCATACTCTGCCTTCATTGTGTTATATATCACCATCATTGTGTCATACACCACCATCGTTGTGTCATACACCACCATCATTGTGTCATACACCACCATCATTGTGTCATACACCACCATCATTGTGTCATACACCACCATCATTGTGTCATACACCACCATCATAGTGCCATACACCACCATCATTGTGTCATGCACTGCTATCATTGTGTCATACACCACTATGATTGTGTCATACACCACCATCATTGTGTCATACACCAACATCATTGTGCCATACACAACCATCATTGTGTCATGCACTATCATTGTGTCATACACTGCCATCATTGTGGCATACACTGCTATCATTGTGTCATACATCACCATCATTGTGTCATACACCACTATCGTTGAGTCATACACCACCACAATTGTGTCATACACTTCCATCATTGTGTCATACTCCACTGTCATTGTGTCATACACCGTTATCATTGGGTCATACACCACCATCATTGTGTCATACACCATTATCATTGAGTCATACACCACCATCATTGTGTCATACACTACAAACATTGTGTCATACACTACCATCATTGTGCCATATACCACCGTCATTTTGTCATACACCACCATCATTGCGTCATACACCACAAACATTGTGTCATACACCACCATCATTGTGTCATACACCACCATCATTGTGTCATACACCACCATCATTGTGTCACACACCACCATCATTGTGTCATACACCACCATCATTGTGTCATACACTGCTATCATTGTGTCATCAACCACCATCATTGTGTCATGCACCACGATCGTTGTGTCATAAACTGTAATCATTGTATCAGATAACACCATCATTGTGCCATACACCACCATCATTGTGTCATACACTGCCATAATTGTGTCACACCCACAATCATTGTGTCATACACCATCATCATTGTGCCATACACCACCATCATTGAAACATACACTACTATCACTTTGTCATACACCACCATCATTGTGTCATACACCACTATCAATGAGACATACACTACTATCACTGTGTCATACACCACAATACTTGTGTCATACAGCACTGTCATTGCGTCACATACCACAATCATTGTGTCATACACCACCATCATTGTGTCATACACCACCATCATTGTGTCATACACCACCATCATTGTGTCATACACCACCATCATTGTGCCATACACCACCATCATTGTGTCATGCACTGCCATCATTGTGTCATACACCACTATGATTGTGTCATACACCACCATCATTGTGTCATACACCACCATCATTGTGCCATACACAACCATCATTGTGTCATGCACTGCTATCATTGTGTCATACACTGCCATCATTGTGGCATACACTGCTATCATTGTGTCATACATCACCATCATTGTGTCATACACCACTATCATTGAGTCATACACCACCACCATTGTGTCATACACTTCCATCATTGTGTCATACACCAACATTACTGTATCATACACCACCATCATTGTGTCATACACCATTATCATTGAGTCATACACCACCATCATTGTGTCATACACCACAAACATGGTGTCATACACTACCATCATTGTGCCATATACCACCGTCATTGTGTCATACACCACCATGATTGTCTCATACACCATCATCATTGTGTCATACAATACCATCATTGTGTCATACACCACCATCATTGTGTCATATACCACCTTTATTGTGTCATACACAACCATCATTGTGTCATACACTGCCATCATTGTGCCATACACCACCATCATTATGCTATACACATCCATCATCGTGTCACACAACACCATCATTGTGTCATACTCTATCTTCATTGTGTCTTGCATCACCATCATTGTGCCATACACTAAAATCATTGTGTCACACACTGCCATCATTGTGTCATTCACCACTATCATTGTGTCATATACCACCTTTATTGTGTCATACACAACCATCATTGTGCCATACACCACCATCATTGTGTCATACACTGCCATCATTGTGTCATACACCACTGTCATTGTGTCAAACACCACTATCATTGTGCCATACACCATCATCATTGTGTCAAGCACTGCAATCATTGTGTCATATACCACCTTTATTGTGTCATACTCCACCCTCATTGTGTCACACACCACCATCATTGTGCCGTACACCACCATCATTGTGTCATACACCACGATCGTTGTGTCATAAACTGCCATCATTGTGACACACAACACCATCATTGTGCCATACACCACCATCATTGTGTCATACACAGCCATAATTGTGTCACACCCACAATCATTGTGTCATACATCACCATCATTGTGGCATACACCACCATCATTGAAACATACACTACTATCACTTTGTCATACACCAACATCATTGTGTCATACACCACTATCATTGAGACATACACTACTATCAATGTGTCATACACCACCATACTTGTGTCATACACCACCGTCATTGCGTCATACACCACCATCATTGTGTTATGCACCAACGTCATTGTGTCATACACCACCATCATTGTCTCATACATCACCATAATTGTGTCATACACCACCATCATTGTGTCATACACTGCCATTATTGTGTCGTACACCACCATCATTGTGTCATACACAACCATCATTGTGTCATACACTGCCATCATTGTGCCATACACCACCATCATTGTGCAATACACCACTATCATTGTGTTATACACATCCATCATTGTGTCACACAACACTATCATTGTGTCACACAACACCATCATTGTGTCATACTCTATCGTCATTGTGCCATGCACAAAAATCATTGTGTCATACACTGGCATCATTGTGACATACACCACCATCATTGTGCCATTCACAACCATCATTGTGTCATATACCACCTTTATTGTGTCATACACAACCATAATTGTGCCATACACCACCATCATTGTGTCATACACTGCCATCATTGTGTCATACACCACTGTCATTGTGTCAAACACCACTATCATTGTGCCATACACCATCATCATTGTGTCAAGCACTGCAATCATTGTGTCATACTCCACTGTCATTGTGTCATACTCCACCCTCATTGTGTCACACACCACCATCATTGTGCCGTATTCCACCATCATTGTGTCATACACCACCATCATTGTGTCATACACCACCATCATAGTGCCATACACCACCATCATTGTGTCATGCACTGCCATCATTGTGTCATACACCACTATGATTGTGTCATACACCACCATCATTGTGTCATACACCACCATCATTGTGCCATACACAACCATCATTGTGTCATGCACTGCTATCATTGTGTCATACACTGCCATCATTGTGGCATACACTGCTATCATTGTGTCATACATCACCATCATTGTGTCATACACCACTATCATTGAGTCATACACCACCACCATTGTGTCATACACTTCCATCATTGTGTCATACACCAACATTACTGTATCATACACCACCATCATTGTGTCATACACCATTAACATTGAGTCATACACCACCATCATTGTGTCATACACCACAAACATGGTGTCATACACTACCATCATTGTGCCATATACCACCGTCATTGTGTCATACACCACCATGATTGTCTCATACACCATCATCATTGTGTCATACACCACCATCATTGTGTCATACACCACCATCATTGTGTCATATACCACCTTTATTGTGTCATACACAACCATCATTGTGTCATACACTGCCATCATTGTGCCATACACCACCATCATTGTGCCATACACCACCATCATTGTGCTATACACATCCATCATCATGTCACACAACACCATCATTGTGTCATACGCTATCTTCATTGTGTCTTGCATCACCATCATTGTGCCATACACTAAAATCATTGTGTCACACACTGCCATCATTGTGTCATTCACCACTATCATTGTGTCATATACCACCTTTATTGTGTCATACACAACCATCATTGTGCCATACACCACCATCATTGTGTCATACACTGCCATCATTGTGTCATACACCACTGTCATTGTGTCAAACACCACTATCATTGTGCCATACACCATCATCATTGTGTCAAGCACTGCAATCATTGTGTCATACTCCACTGTCATTGTATCATACTCCACCCTCATTGTGTCACACACCACCATCATTGTGCCGTACACCACCATCATTGTGTCATACACCACGATCGTTGTGTCATAAACTGCCATCATTGTGACACACAACACCATCATTGTGCCATACACCACCATCATTGTGTCATACACAGCCATAATTGTGTCACACCCACAATCATTGTGTCATACATCACCATCATTGTGGCATACACCACCATCATTGAAACATACACTACTATCACTTTGTCATACACCAACATCATTGTGTCATACACCACTATCATTGAGACATACACTACTCTCAATGTGTCATACACCACCATACTTGTGTCATACACCACCGTCATTGCGTCATACACCACCATCATTGTGTTATGCACCAACGTCATTGTGTCATACACCACCATCATTGTCTCATACATCACCATAATTGTGTCATACACCACCATCATTGTGTCATACACTGCCATTATTGTGTCGTACACCACCATCATTGTGTCATACACAACCATCATTGTGTCATACACTGCCATCATTGTGCCATACACCACCATCATTGTGCAATACACCACTATCATTGTGTTATACACATCCATCATTGTGTCACACAACACTATCATTGTGTCACACAACACCATCATTGTGTCATACTCTATCGTCATTGTGCCATACACAAAAATCATTGTGTCATACACTGGCATCATTGTGACATACACCACCATCATTGTGCCATTCACTACCATCATTGTGTCATATACCACCTTTATTGTGTCATACACAACCATAATTGTGCCATACACCACTATCATTGTGTCATACACTGCCATCATTGTGTCATACACCACTGTCATTGTGTCAAACACCACTATCATTGTGCCATACACCATCATCATTGTGTCAAGCACTGCAATCATTGTGTCATACTCCACTGTCATTGTGTCATACTCCACCCTCATTGTGTCACACACCACCATCATTGTGCCGTATTCCACCATCATTGTGTCATACACCACCATCATTGTGTCATACACTGCCATAATTGTGTCACACCCACAATCATTGTGTCATACACCACGATCATTGTGCCATACACCACCATCATTGAAACATACACTACTATCACTTTGTCATACACCACCATCATTGTGTCATACACTACTATCATTGAGACATACACTACTATCACTGTGTCATACACCACTATACTCTTGTCATACACCACCATACTTGTGTCATACACCACCGTCATTGCGTCATACACTACCATCATTGTGTTATGCATCAACGTCATTGTGTCATACACCACCATCATTGTGTCATACACCACCATCATTGTGTCGTACACCATCCTCATTGTGTCATACACCACTATCATTGAGTCATATACCACCGTCATTGTGTCATACACAACAATCTCTGTGTTATATATCACCATTATTGTGTCATATACTACCGTCATTGTGTCAAACACCACCATTATTGTGTCATACACCACCATCATTGTGTCATACACCACCATCATAGTGCCATACACTGCCATCATTGTGTCATACACCACCATCATTGTGTCATACACTGCCATCATCAATTTGTATATCACTATCATTGTGTCATACACCACCATCATTGTGTCATACACCACCAAGATTGTGTCATACACCACCATCATTGTGTCATGCACTGCCATCATTGTGTCATACACTGCCATTATTGTGGCATACACTGGCATCATTGTGTCATACACCACTATCATTGAGTCATACACCATTATCATTGTGTCATACATTACCATCATTGTGTCATACTCCACCATCATTGTGTCATACACCAACATCACTGTGTCATACATCACCATCATTGTGTCATACACCACTATCATTGAGTCATACACCACCATCATTTTGTCATACACTACCATCATTGTGTCATGCTCCACCATCATTGTGTCATACACCAACATCACTGTGTCATACACCACCATCATTGTGTCATACACCATTATCATTGTGTCATACACCTTTATCATTGTGTCATACACCACAATCATTGTGTCATACACTACCATAATTGTGCCATATACCACCGTCATTGTGTCATACACCACCATCATTGTGTCATACACCACCATCATTGTGTCATACACCACCATCATTGTGTTATACACTGCACTGCCAATATTTTGACATACACTACAATCATTGTGTCATACACAACTATCATTGTGTCATACACTGCCTTATTTGTGCCATACACCACCATCATTGTGCCATACACCACAATCATTGTGTTATACACATACATCATTGTGTCACACAACACCATCATTGTGTCATACACCACCATCATTGTGTCAAACACTGCAATAATTGTGTCATACACTACTATCATTGTGTCATACTCCCCCCTCATTGAGTCACACACCACCATCATTGTGCCGTACACCATGATAATTGTGTTATACACCACCATCATTGTGTCATACACCACTATCATAGTGTCATTCACTGCCATCATTGTGTCATACACCACCATCATTGTGCCATACACTACCATCATTGTGGTATATATAACCATCATTGTGTCATACAGCACCATCGTTGTGTCATACACTACCATCATTGTGTCATTCACTACCCTCATTGTGTCATACATCACCGTCATTGTGTCATACACCACCATCATTGTGTCATACACCACCATCAATGTGTCATTCACCACCATCATTGTGTCATACACCACCATCATTGGGTCATACACCATCATTGTGTCATACACTAGAATCTTTGTGCCATTCACTACTATCATTGTGTCATGCACTGCCATCATTGTGTCATACACTGCCATCATTGTGTCATACACCACCATCAATGTGCCATTCACTACTATCTTTGTGCCATAAACCATCATCATTGTGTCAAGCACTGCAATCATAGTGTCATACTCCACTATCATTGTGCCATACTCCACCCTCATTGTGTTACACACCACCATCATTGTGCCGTACACCACTATCATTGTGTCATACACCACTGTCATTGTGTCAAACACCACTATCTTTGTGCCATACACCATCATCATTGTGTCATGCACTGCAATCATTGTGTCATAATCCACTATCATTGTGTCATACTCCACCCTCATTGTGTCACACACCACCATCATAGTGCCATACACCACTATGATTGTGTCATAAACCACCATCATTGTGCCATACACAACCATCATTGTGTCATTCACTGCCATCATTGTGTCCTACACTGCCATCATTGTGGCATACACTGCTATCATTGTGTCATACATCACCATCATTGTGTCATACACCACTATCATTGAGTCATTCACCACCATCATTGTGTCATACACTTCCTTCATTGTGTCATACTCCACTGTCATTGTGTTATACACCAACATTACTGTGTTATACACCACCATCATTGTGTCATACACCATTATCATTGTGTCATACACCACCATCATTGTGTCATACACCACAAACATTGTGTCACACACTACCATCATTGTGTCATATACCACCCTCATTGCGTCATTCACCACCATCATTGTGTCATACACTTTCTTCATTGTGTCATACTCCACTGTCATTGTGTTATACACCAACATTACTGTGTTATACACCACCATCATTGTGTCATACACCATTATCATTGTGTCATACACCACCATCATTGTGTCAAACACAACCATCATTGTGTCATACACTGCCATCATTGTGCCAAACACCACCATCATTGTTCCATACACCACCATCATTGTGTTATACACATCCATCATTGTGGCATACTCTATCGTCATTGTGTCTTACATCACCATCATTGTGCCATACACCAAAATCTTTGTGTCATACACTGCCATCATTGTGTCATACACCACCATCATTGTGCCATTTACTACCATCATTGTGTCATCTACCACCTTTATTGTGTCATACACAACCATCATTGTGCAATACACCACTATCATTGTGTCATACACTGCCATCATTGTGTCATACACCACTGTCATTGTGTCATACACAGCCATAATTGTGTCACACCCACAATCATTGTGTCATACATCACCATCATTGTGGCATACACCACCATCATTGAAACATACACTACTATCACTTTGTCATACACCAACATCATTGTGTCATACACCACTATCATTGAGACATACACTACTATCAATGTGTCATACACCACCATACTTGTGTCAAACACCACCGTCATTGCGTCATACACCACCATCATTGTGTTATGCACCAACGTCATTGTGTCATACACCACCATCATTGTCTCATACATCACCATAATTGTGTCATACACCACCATCATTGTGTCATACACTGCCATTATTGTGTCGTACACCACCATCATTGTGTCATACACAACCATCATTGTGTCATACACTGCCATCATTGTGCCATACACCACCATCATTGTGCAATACACCACTATCATTGTGTTATACACATCCATCATTGTGTCACACAACACTATCATTGTGTCACACAACACCATCATTGTGTCATACTCTATCGTCATTGTGCCATACACAAAAATCATTGTGTCATACACTGGCATCATTGTGACATACACCACCATCATTGTGCCATTCACTACCATCATTGTGTCATATACCACCTTTATTGTGTCATACACAACCATAATTGTGCCATACATCACCATCATTGTGTCATACACTGCAATCATTGTGTCATACACCACTGTCATTGTGTCAAACACCACTATCATTGTGCCATACACCATCATCATTGTGTCAAGCACTGCAATCATTGTGTCATACTCCACTGTCATTGTGTCATACTCCACCCTCATTGTGTCACACACCACCATCATTGTGCCGTATTCCACCATCATTGTGTCATACACCACCATCATTGTGTCATACACTGCCATAATTGTGTCACACCCACAATCATTGTGTCATACACCACGATCATTGTGCCATACACCACCATCATTGAAACATACACTACTATCACTTTGTCATACACCACCATCATTGTGTCATACACTACTATCATTGAGACATACACTACTATAACTGTGTCATACACCACCATACTCTTGTCATACACCACCATACTTGTGTCATACACCACCGTCATTGCGTCATACACTACCATCATTGTGTTATGCATCAACGTCATTGTGTCATACACCACCATCATTGTGTCATACACCACCATCATTGTGTCGTACACCATCCTCATTGTGTCATACACCACTATCATTGAGTCATATACCACCGTCATTGTGTCATACACAACAATCTCTGTGTTATATATCACCATTATTGTGTCATATACTACCGTCATTGTGTCATACACCACCATTATTGTGTCATACACCACCATCATTGTGTCATACACCACCATCATAGTGCCATACACTGCCATCATTGTGTCATACACCACCATCATTGTGTCATACACTGCCATCATCAATTTGTATATCACTATCATTGTGTCATACACCACCATCATTGTGTCATACACCACCAAGATTGTGTCATACACCACCATCATTGTGTCATGCACTGCCATCATTGTGTCATACACTGCCATTATTGTGGCATACACTGGCATCATTGTGTCATAC
This sequence comes from Procambarus clarkii, assembly GCF_040958095.1. Classification (NCBI taxonomy): domain Eukaryota; kingdom Metazoa; phylum Arthropoda; class Malacostraca; order Decapoda; family Cambaridae; genus Procambarus; species Procambarus clarkii. The sequence goes on along the minus strand of NC_091197.1, from coordinate 2,358,127 downwards.
ACCACTATCATTGAGTCATACACCATTATCATTGTGTCATACATTACCATCATTGTGTCATACTCCACCATCATTGTGTCATACACCAACATCACTGTGTCATACATCACCATCATTGTGTCATACACCACTATCATTGAGTCATTCACCACCATCATTGTGTCATACACTACCATCATTGTGTCATGCTCCACCATCATTGTGTCATACACCAACATCACTGTGTCATACACCACCATCATTGTGTCATACACCATTATCATTGTGTCATACACCTTTATCATTGTGTCATACACCACAATCATTGTGTCATACACTACCATAATTGTGCCATATACCACCATCATTGTGTCATACACCACCATCATTGTGCCATACACCACCATCATTGTGCCATACACCACAATCATTGTGTTATACACATACATCATTGTGTCACACACCATCATTGTGTCATACACCACCATCATTGTGTCAAACACTGCAATAATTGTGTCATACACCACTATCATTGTGTCATACTCCACCCTCATTGAGTCACACACCACCATCATTGTGCCGTACACCATGATCATTGTGTTATACACCACCATCATTGTGTCATACACCACTATCATAGTGTCATTCACTGCCATCATTGTGTCATACACCACCATCATTGTGCCATACACTACCATCATTGTGGTATATATAACCATCATTGTGTCATTCACTACCCTCATTGTGTCATACATCACCGTCATTGTGTCATACACCACCATCATTGTGTCATACACCACCATCATTGTGTCATTCACCACCATCATTGTGTCATACACCACCATCATTGTGTCATACACCATCATTGTGTCATACACTAGAATCTTTGTGCCATTCACTACTATCATTGTGTCATGCACTGCCATCATTGTGTCATACACTGCCATCATTGTGTCATACACCACCATCATGGTGCCATTCACTACCATCATTGTGTCATCTACCACCTTTATTGTGTCATACACAACCATCATTGTGCAATACACCACTATCATTGTATCATACACTGCCATCATTGTGTCATACACCACTGTCATTGTGTCAAACACCACTATCTTTGTGCCATACACCATCATCATTGTGTCAAGCACTGCAATCATTGTGTCATACTCCACTATCATTGTGCCATACTCCACCCTCATTGTGTCACACACCACCATCATTGTGCCGTACACCACCATCATTGTGTCATACACCACTGTCATTGTGTCAAACACCACTATCCTTGTGCCATACACCATCATCATTGTGTCATGCACTGCAATCATTGTGTCATAATCCACTATCATTGTGTCATACTCCACCCTCATTGTGTCACACACCACCATCATAGTGCCATACACCACTATGATTGTGTCATACACCACCATCATTGTGCCATACACAACCATCATTGTGTCATTCACTGCCATCATTGTGTCCTACACTGCCATCATTGTGGCATACACTGCTATCATTGTGTCATACATCACCATCATTGTGTCATACACCGCTATCATTGAGTCATTCACCACCATCATTGTGTCATACACTTCCTTCATTGTGTCATACTCCACTGTCATTGTGTTATACACCAACATTACTGTGTTATACACCACCATCATTGTGTCATACACCATTATCATTGTGTCATACACCACCATCATTGTGTCATACACCACAAACATTGTGTCACACACTACCATCATTGTGTCATATACCACCCTCATTGCGTCATTCACCACCATCATTGTGTCATAAACTTCCTTCATTGTGTCATACTCCACTGTCATTGTGTTATACACCAACATTACTGTGTTATACACCACCATCATTGTGTCATACACCATTATCATTGTGTCATACACCACCATCATTGTGTCATACACCACAAACATTGTGTCACACACTACCATCATTGTGTCATATACCACCCTCATTGCGTCATTCACCACCATCATTGTGTCATACACTTCCTTCATTGTGTCATACTCCACTGTCATTGTGTTATACACCAACATTACTGTGTTATACACCACCATCATTGTGTCATACACCATTATCATTGTGTCATACACCACCATCATTGTGTCAAACACAACCATCATTGTGTCATACACTGCCATCATTGTGCCATACACCACCATCATTGTGCCATACACCACCATCATTGTGTTATACACATCCATCATTGTGGCATACTCTATCGTCATTGTGTCTTACATCACCATCATTGTGCCATACACCAAAATCTTTGTGTCATACACTGCCATCATTGTGTCATACACCACCATCATTGTGCCATTTACTACCATCATTGTGTCATCTACCACCTTTATTGTGTCATACACAACCATCATTGTGCAATACACCACTATCATTGTGTCATACACTGCCATCATTGTGTCATACACCACTGTCATTGTGTCAAACACCACTATTTTTGTGCCATACAATATCATCATTGTGTCAAGCACTGCAATCATTGTGTCATACTCCACTATCATTGTCCCATACTCCACCCTCATTGTGTCACACACCACCATCATTGTGCCGTACACCACCATCATTGTGTCATACACCACTGTCATTGTGTCAAACACCACTATCTTTGTGCCATACACCATCATCATTGTGTCATGCACTGCAATCATTGTGTCATACTCCACTATCATTGTGTCATACTCCACCCTCATTGTGTCACACACCATCATAGTGCCATACACCACCATCATTGTGTCATGCACTGCAATCATTGTGTCATACACAACTATGATTGTGTCATACACCACCATCATTGTGCCATACACAACCATCATTGTGTCATTCACTGCCATCATTGTGTCCTACACTGCCATCATTGTGGCATACACTGCTATCATTGTGTCATACATCACCATCATTGTGTCATACACCACTATCATTGAGTCATACACCACCATCATTGTGTCATACACTTCCATCATTGTGTCATACACCACTATGATTGTGTCATACACCACCATCATTATGCCATACACAACCATAATTGTGTCATTCACTGCCATCATTGTGTCCTACACTGCCATCATTGTGTCATACACTGCCATCATTGTGCCATACACCACCATCATTGTGCCATACACCACCATCATTGTGTTATACACATCCATCATTGTGTCACACAACAACATCATTGTGTCATACTCTATCGTCATTGTGTCTTACATCACCATTATTGTGCCATACACCAAAATCATTGTGTCACACACTGCCATCATTGTGTCATACACCACCATCATTGTGTCATATACTACCTTTATTGTGTCATACACAACCATCATTGTGCCATACACCACCATCATTGTGTCATACACTGCCATCATTGTGTCATACACCAATGTCATTGTGTCAAACACCACTATCATTGTGCCATACACCATCATCATTGTGTCAAGCATTGCAATCATTGTGTCATACTCCACTGTCATTGTGTCATACTCCACCCTCATTGTGCCACACACCACCATCATTCTGCCGTACACCACCATCATTGTGTCATACACCACCATCATTGTGTCATACACAACGATCGTTGTGTCATAAACTGCCATCATTGTGACACACAACACCATCATTGTGCAAAACACCACCATCATTGTGTCATACACTGCCATAATTATGTCACACCCACAATCATTGTGTCATACACCACCATCATTGTGCCATACACCACCATCATTGAAACATACACTACTATCACTTTGTCATACACCACCATCATTGTGTCATACACCACTATCATTGAGACATACACTACTATCACTGTGTCATACACCACCATACTTGTGCCATACACCACCGTCATTGCGTCATACAACACCATCATTGTGTTATACACCAACGTCATTATGTCATACACCACCATCATTGTCTCATACACCACCATCATTGTGTCATACACCACCATTATTGTGTCATACACTGCCATTATTGTGTCGTACACCACCATCATTGTGTCATACACAACCATCATTGTGTCATACACTGCCATCATTGTGTCATACACAACCATCATTGTGTCATACACCACCATCATTGTGTCTTATACCACCTTTATTGTGTCATGCACAACCATCATTGTGCCATACACCACCATCATTGTGTCATATACTGCCATCATTGTGTCATACACCACTGTCATTGTGTCAAACACCACTATCGTTGTGCCATTCACCATCATCATTGTGTCAAGCACTGCAATCATTGTGTCATACTCCACTGTCATTGTGTCATACTCCACCCTCATTGTGTCACACACCACCATCATTGTGCCGTACACCACCATCATTGTGTCATACACCACCGTCATTGTGTCATACACTGCTATCCATGTGTCATAAACCACCATCATTGTGTCATACACCACGATCGTTGTGTCATAAACTGCCATCATTGTGACACACAACACCATCATTGTGCCATACACCACCATCATTGTGTCATACACTGCCATAATTGTGTCACACCCACAATCATTGTGTCATACACCACCATCATTGTGCCATACACCACCATCATTGAAACATACACTACTATCACTTTGTCATACACCACCATCATTGTGTCATACACCACTATCATTGAGACATACACTACTATCAATGTGTCATACACCACCATACTTGTGTCATACACCACCATCATTGTGTTATGCACCAACGTCATTGTGTCATACACCACCATCATTGTCTCATACACCACCATCATTGTGTCATACACCACCATTATTGTGTCATACACTGCCATTATTGTGTCGTACACCACCATCATTGTGTCATACAGAACCATCATTGTGTCATACACTGCCATCATTGTGCCATACACCACCATCATTGTGCCATACACCACCATCATTGTGTTATACACATCCATCATTGTGTCACACAACACCATCATTGTGTCATACTCTATCGTCATTGTGTCTTACATCACCATCATTGTGCCATACACAAAAATCATTGTGTCATACACTGCCATCGTTGTGTCATACACCCCCATCATTGTGCCATTCACTACCATCATTGTGTCATATACCACCTTTATTGTGTGATACACAACCATAATTGTGCCATACACCACCATCATTGTGTCATACACTGCCATCATTGTGTCATACACCACTGTCATTGTGTAAAACACCACCATCATTGTGTTATACACATCCATCATTGTGTCACACAACACCATCATTGTGCCATACACCATCATCATTGTGTCAAGTACTGCAATCATTGTGTCATACTCCACTGTCATTGTGTAATACTCCACCCTCATTGTGTCACACACCACCATCATTGTGTCATACACCACCATCATTGTGTCATACACTGCTATCATTGTGTCATAAACCACCATCATTGTGTCATACACCACGATCGTTGTGTCATAAATTGCCATCATTGTATCAGACTACACCATCATTGTGCCATACACAACCATCATTGTGTCATACACTGCCATAATTGTGTCACACCCACAATCATTGTGTCATACACCACCATCATTGTGCCATACACCGCCATCATTGAAACATACACTACTATCACTTTGTCATACACCACCATCATTGTGTCATACACCACTATCATTGAGACATACACTACTATCACTGTGTCATACACCACAATACTTGTGTCATACACCACCGTCATTGTGTCATATACCACCATCGTTGTGTCATACACCACAATCATTGTGTCATGCACCACCATCATTGTGTCATACACCATCATTGTGTCATACACCACCATCATAGTGCCATACACCACCATCATTGTGTAATGCACTGCCATCATTGTGTCATACACTACTATGATTGTGTCATACACCACCATCATTGTGTCATACACCACCATCATTGTTCCATACACAACCATCATTGTGTCACGCACTGCTATCATTGTGTCATACACTGCCATCATTGTGGCATACACTGCTATCATTGTGTCATACGTCACCATCATTGTGTCATTCACCACTATCATTCAGTCATACACCACCACCATTGTGTCATACACTTCCATCATTGAGTCATACTCCACTGTCATTGTGTCATACACCAACATTACTGTATCATACACCACCATCATTGTGTCATACACCATTATCATTGAGTCATACGCCACCATCATTGTGTCATACACTACAAACATTGTGTCATACACTACCATCATTGTGCCATATACCACCGTCATTGTGTCATACACCGCCATCATTGTCTCATACACCAACATCATTGTGTCATACACCATCATCATTGTGTCGTACACTGCCATTATTGTGTCATACACCACCATCATTGTGTCATACACAACCATCATTGTGTCATACACTGCCATCATTGTGCCATACACCACCATCATTGTGCCATACACCACTATCATTGTGTTATACACATCCATCATTGTGTCACACAACACCATCATTGTGTCATACTCTATCTTCATTGTGTCTTACATCACCATCATTGTCCCATACACCAAAATCATTGTGTCACACACTGCTATCATTGTGTCATACACCACCATCATACACCATATTGTGTCATATACCACCTTTATTGTGTCATACACAACCATCATTGTGCCATACACCACCATCATTGTGTCATACACTGCCATCATTGTGTCATACACCACTGTCATTGTGTCAAACACCACTATCATTGTGTCATACACCATCATCATTGTGTCAAGCACTGCAATCATTGTGTCATACTCCACTGTCATTGTGTCATACTCCACCCTCATTGTGTCACACACCACCATCATTGTGCCATACACCACCATCATTGTGTCATACACCACCATCATTGTGTCATACTCTGCTATCATTGTGTCATATACCACCATCATTGTGTCATACACCACGATCGTTGGGTCATAAACTGCCATCATTGTGACACACAACACCATCATTGTGCCATACACCACCATCATTGTGTCATACTCTGCCATAATTGTGTCACACCCACAATCATTATGTCATACACCACCATCATTGTGCCATACACCACCACCATTGAAACATACACTACTATCACTTTGTCATACACCACCATCATTGTGTCATACACCACTGTCATTGAGACATACACTACTATCACTGTGTCATACACCACTATACTTGTGTCATACACCAACGTCATTGCGTCATACACCACCATCATTGTGTTATGCACCAACGTCATTGTGTCATACACCACCATCATTGTCTCATACACCACCATCATTGTGTCATACACCTCCATCATTGTGTCATACACTGCCATTATTGTGTCATACACTGCCATCATTGTGCCATACACCACCATCATTGTGTCATACACCACCATCATTGTGTCATACACCACCATCATTGTGTCATACACCACCATCATTGTGTCATACACCATCATTGTGTCATACACCACCATCATTGTGTTATACACATCCATCATTGTGTCACACAACACTATCATTGTGTCATACTCTATCGTCATTGTGTCTTACATCACCATCATTGTGCCATACACAAAAATCATTGTGTCATACACTGCCATCATTGTGTCATACACCACCATCATTGTGCCATACACCACCATCATTGAAACATACACTACTATCACTTTGTCATACACCACCATCATTGTGTCATACACCACTATCATTGAGACATACACTACTATCACTGTGTCATACACCACCATACTTGTGTCATACACCACCGTCATTGCGTCATACACTACCATCATTGTGTTATGCACCAACGTCATTGTGTCATACACCACTATCATTGTGTCATACACCACCATCATTGTGTCATACACCATCCTCATTGTGTCATACACCACTATCATTGAGTCATATACCACCGTCATTGTGTCACACATCACCATTATTGTGTCATACACCACCATCATTGTGTCATATACCACCATCATTGTGTTATGCACCAACGTCATTGTGTCATACACCACTATCATTGTGTCATACACCACCATCATTGTGTCATACACCATCCTCATTGTGTCATACACCACCATCATTGTGTCATATACCACCATCATAGTGCCATACACTGCAATCATTGTGTCATACAACACCATAATTGTGTCATACACTGCCATCATCATGTTGTATATCACTATCATTGTGTCATACACCACCATCATTGTGTCATACACCACCAAGATTGTGTCATACACCACCATCATTGTGTCATGCACTGCCATCATTGTGTCATACACTGCCATCATTGTGGCATACACTGGCATCATTGTGTCATACACCACTATCATTGAGTCATACAACATTATCATTGTGTCATCCACTATCATCATTGTGTCATGCACCAACATCACTGTGTCATACACCACCATCATTGTGTCATACACTATTATCATTGTGTCATACACCACCATCATTGTGTCATACATCACAAACATTGTGTCATACACTACCATCATTGTGCCATATACCACTGTCATTGTGTCATACACCACCATCATTGTGTCATACACCACCATCATTGTGTCATACACCACCATCATTGTGTCATAAACTGCCATTATTGTGACATACACCACAATCATTGTGTCATACATAACCATCATTGTGTCATACACTGCCTTCATTGTGCCATACACCACCATCATTGTGCCATACACCACAATCATTGTGTTATACACATCCATCATTGTGTCACACAACACCATCATTGTGTCATACACCACCATCATTGTGCCATACACAACCATCATTATGTCAAACACTGCAATAATTGTGTCATACACCACTATCATTGTGTCATACTCCAACCTCATTGAGTCACACACCACCATCATTGTGCCGTACACCATGATCATTGTGTAATACACCACCATCATTGTGTTATACACCACTATCATAGTGTCATTCACTGCCATCATTGTGTCATACACCACCATCATTGTGTCATACACTGCCATCTTTGTGGTATATATCACACTCATTGTGTCATACAGCACCATCGTTGTGTCATACACTACCATCATTGTGTCATTCACTACCATCATTGTGTCATACATCACCGTCATTGTGTCATACACCACCATCATTGTGCCATACACAACCATCATTGTATCAAACACTGCAATAATTGTGTCATACTCCACCCTCATTGAGTCACACACCACTATCATTGTGCCGTACACAATGATCATTGTATTATACACCACCATCATTGTGTCATACACCACTATCATAGTGTCATTCACTGCCATCATTGTGTCATACACCACCATCATTGTGTCATACACTACCGTCATTGTGGTATATATCACCATCATTGTGTCATACAGCACCATCGTTGTGTCACACACTACCATCATTGTGTCATTCACTACCATCATTGTGTCATACATCACCGTCATTGTGCCATACACCACCATCATTGTGTCATACACCACCATCATTGTGTCATACACCACCATCATTGTGTCATACACCACCATCATTGTGTCATACACCATCATTGTGTCATACACCACCATCATTGTGCCATACACTACCATCATTGTTTCATGCACTGCCATCAGTGTGTCATACACTGCCATTGTGTCATACACCACATTCATTGTGTCTTACACTACCATCATTGTGTCATACACCACCGTCATTGTGTCATACACCAACATGATTGTGTCATACACCACCATCATTGTATCATACACCATTCTCATTGTGTCATACACCACCATCATTGTGTCATACACCACCATCATTGTGTCATACACCACATTCATTGTGTCATACACTACCATCATTGTGTCATACACCATTATCATTGTGTCATACACCACCATCATTGTGTCATACATCACTATCATTGTGTCATACACCAATATCATTGTGTCATACACTGCCATCATTGTGTTATATATCACTATCATTGTGTCATACACCACCATCGTTGTGTCATACACCACTATCATTGTGTCATACACCACCATCATTGTATCATACACCACCGTCATTTTGTAATACACCACCATCATTTTGTCATACACCACCAACATTGTGTCATACACCACCATCATTGTGTCATACACCACCATTATTGTTTCATACACCACCATCATAGTGCCATACACCACCATCATTGTGTCAAGCGCTGCCATCATTGTGTCATACACCACTATGATTGTGTCATACACCACCATCATTGTATCATACACCACCATCATTGTGCCATACACAACCATCATTGTGTCATGCACTGCCATCATTGTGTCATACACTGCCATCATTGTGGCATACACTGCTATCATTGTGTCATACACCACTATCATTGAGTCATACACCACCATCATTGTGTCATACTCCACTGTCATTGTGTTATACACCAACATTACTGTGTTATACACCACCATCATTGTGTCATACACCACTATCATAGTGTCATTCACTGCCATCATTGTGTCATACACCACCATCATTGTGTCATACACTGCCATCTTTGTGGTGTATATCACACTCATTGTGTCATACAGCACCATCGTTGTGTCATACACTACCATCATTGTGTCATTCACTACCACCATTGTGTCATACATCACCGTCATTGTGCCATACACCACCATCATTGTGTCATACACCACCATCATTGTGTCATACACCACCATCATTGTGTCATACACCACCATCATTGTGTCATACACCATCATTGGTTCATACACCACCATCATTGTGCCATATACTACCATCATTGTGTCATGCACTGCCATCATTGTGTCATACACTGCCATTGTGTCATACACCACATTCATTGTGTCTTACACAACCATCATTGTGTCATACACCACGGTCATTGTGTCATACACCAATATGATTGTGTCATACACCACCATCATTGTGTCATACACCATTATCATTGTGTCATACACCACCATCATTGTGTCATACACCACCATCATTATGTCATACACCACATTCATGGTGTCATACACTATCATTGTGTTATACACCACCGTCAATGTATCATACACCAACATCCTTGTGTCATACACTACCATCATTGTGTCATACACCACTATCATTGTGTCATACACCACCATCATTGTGTCATACACTGCCATCATTGTGTTATATATCACTATCATTGTGTCATACACCACCATCGTTGTGTCATACACCACTATCATTGTGTCATACACCACCATCATTGTGTCCTACACCACCGTCATTTTGTAATACACCATCATTTTGTCATACACCACCATCATTGTGTCATACACCACCATCATTGTGTCATACACCACCATTATTGTTTCATACACCACCATCATAGTGCCATACACCACCATCATTGTGTCATGCACTGCCATCATTGTGTCATACACCACTATGATTGTGTCATACACCACCATCATTGTGTCATACACCACCATCATTGTGCTATACACAACCATCATTGTGTCATGCACTGCAATCATTGTGTCATACACTGCCATCCTTGTGGCATACACTGCCATCATTGTGTCATACACTGCCATCCTTGTGGCATACACTTCTATCAATGTGTCATACACCACTATCATTGAGTCATACACCACCATCATTGTGTCGTACTCCACTGTCATTGTGTTATACACCAACATTACTGTGTTATACACCACCATCATTGTGTCATACACCATTATCATTGTGTCATACACCACCATCATTGTGTCATACAACACAAACATTGTTTCATACACTACCATCATTGTGTCATATACCACCCTCATTGTGTCATACACCACCATCATTGTGTCATACACCACCATCATTGTGTCATACACCACCATCATTGTGTCGTACACTGCCATTATTGTGTCATACACTACCATCATTGTGTCATACACAACCATCATTGTGTCATACACTGCCATCATTGTGCCATACACCACCATCATTGTGCCATACATTACCATCATTGTGTTATACACATACATCATTGTGTCACACAACACCCTCATTGTGTCATACTCTATCGTCATTGTGTCTTACATCACCATCATTGTGCCATACATTAAAATCATTGTATCATACACTGCCATCATTGTGTCATACACCACCATCATTGTGCCATTCACTACCATCATTGTGTCATATACCACCTCTATTGTGTCATACACAACCAACATTGTGCAAAATACCACCATCATTGTGTCATACACTGCCATCATTGTGTCATACACCACTGTCATTGTGTCAAACACCACTATCTTTGTGCCATACACCATCATCATTGTGTCAAGCACTGCAATCATTGTGTCATACTCCACTATCATTGTGTCATACTCCACCCTCATTGTGTCACACACCCCCATCATTGTGCCGTACACCACCATAATTGTGTCATACACCACTGTCAATGTGTCAAACACCACTATCTTTGTGCCATACACCATCATCATTGTGTCAAGCACTGCAATCATTGTGTCATACTCCACTATCATTGTGTCATACTCCACCCTCATTGTGTCACACACCACCATCATAGTGCCATACACCACCATCATTTTGTCATGCACTGCCATCATTGTGTCTGTTACGGCCCTCTCGGGTCGCAACCGGGTTCTTTCTCTGATGTTGTTAGAGGTTGGGTATCCGGCCCCAAGCTAGTAGTGGCATTCAAGGGATGTGATCAGTAACGCAAGTAAATTAAAGGAGAAGGGAGACAAAGGCAAAAAACTTAATATAATTATTACCGTCACCATAAATAATATATAAAATATTACACGGGGGAGGTATAAACACCTCCCCCGTGTAATCTTGGGGTATGACACCAATGATGGTGGTGTCATACACCACTATCATTGTGTCATACACCACCATCATTGTGTCATACACCACCATCATTGTGTCATACACTGCCATTATTGTGACATACACCACAATCATTGTGTCATACACAACCATCATTGTGTCATACACTACCTTCATTGTGCCATACACCACCATCATTGTGCCATACACCACAATCATTGTGTTATACACATCCATCATTGTGTCACACAACACCATCATTGTGTCATACACCACCATCATTGTGCCATACACAACCATCATTGTGTCAAACACTGCAATAATTGTGTCATACACCACTATCATTGTGTCATACTCCACCCTCATTGAGTCACACACCACCATCATTGTGCCGTACACCACCATCATTGTGCCGTACACCATGATCATTGTGTTATACACCACCATCATTGTGTCATACTCCACTATCATAGTGTCATTCACTGCCATCATTGTGTCATACACCACCATCATTGTGTCATACACTGCCATCTTTGTGGTATATATCACACTCATTGTGTCATACAGCACCATCGTTGTGTCATACACTACCATCATTGTGTCATTCACTACCATCATTGTGTCATAGATCACCGTCATTGTGTCATACACCACCATCATTGTGCCATACACCACAATCATTGTGTTATACACATCCATCATTGTGTCACACAACACCATCATTGTATCATACACCACCATCATTGTGCCATACACAACCATCATTGTGTCAAACACTGCAATAATTGTGTCATACACCACTATCATTGTGTCATACTCCACCCTCATTGAGTCACACACCACCATCATTGTGCCGTACACCATGATCATTGTGTTATACACCACCATCATTGTGTCATACACCACTATCATAGTGTCATTCACTGCCATCATTGTGTCATACACCACCATCATTGTGTCATACACTGCCATCTTTGTGGTATTTATCACACTCATTGTGTCATACAGCACCATCGTTGTGTCATACACTACCATCATTGTGTCATTCACTACCATCATTGTGTCATACATCACCGTTATTGTGTCATACACCACCATCATTGTGTCATACACCACAATCATTGTTATACACATTCATCATTGTGTCACACAACACCATCATTGTGTCATACACCACAATCATTGTGCCATACACAACCATCATTGTGTCAAACACTGCAATAATTGTGTCATACACCACTATCATTGTGTCATACTCCACCCTCATTGAGTCACACACCACTATCATTGTGCCGTACACCATGATCATTGTGTTATACACCACCATCATTGTGTCATACACCACAATCATAGTGTCATTCACTGCCATCATTGTGTCATACACCACCATCATTGTGTCATACACTACCATCATTGTGGTATATATCACCATCATTGTGTCATACAGCACCATCGTTGAGTCATACACTACCATCATTGTGTCATTCACTACCATCATTGTGTCATACATCACCGTCATTGTGCCATACACCACCATCATTGAGTCATACACCACCATCATTGTGTCATACACCACCATCATTGTGTCATACACCACCATCATTGTGTCATACACCATCATTGTGTCATACACCACCATCATTGTGTAATACACTACCATCATAGTGTCATGCACTGCCATCATTGTGTCATACACTGCCATTGTGTCATACACCACATTCATTGTGTCTTACACTACCATAATTGTGTCATACACCACCGTCATTGTGTCATACACCAACATGATTGTGTCATACACCACCATCTTTGTGTCATACACCATTATCATTGTGTCATACACCACCATCATTGTGTCATACACCACCATCATTGTGTCATACACCAGTATCATTGTGTCATACACCAGTATCATTGTGTCATACACTGCCATCATTGTGTCATACACCTTCATCGTTGTGTCATACACCACCATCATTGTGTCATACACCACCATCATTGTGTCATACACCACCGTCATTTTGTCATACACCACCATCATTGTGTCATACACCACCATCATTGTGTCATACACCACTATTATTGTGTCATACACCACCATCATAGTGTCATACACCACCATCATTGTGTCATGCACTGCCATCATTGTGTCATACACCACTATCGTTGTGTCATACACCACCATCATTGTGTCATTCACCACCATCATTGTGCCATACACAACCATCATTTTGTCATGCACTGCCATCATTGTGTCATACACTGCCATCATTGTGGCATACACTGCTATCATTGTATCATACATCACCATCATTGTGTCATACTCCACTATCATTGAGTCATACACCACCATCATTGTGTCATACACTTCCTTCATTGTGTCATACTCCACTGTTATTGTGTTATACACCAACATTACTGTGTTATACACCACCATCATTGTGTCATACACCATTATCATTGTGACATACACCACCATCATTGTGTCATACACCACAAACATTGTGTCACACACTACCATCATTGTGTCATATACCACCCTCATTGTGTCATGCATCACCATCATTGTGTCATACACCACCATCATTGTCTCATACACCACCATCATTGTGTCGTACACTGCCATTATTGTGTCATACACCACTATCATTGTGTCAAACACAACCATCATTGTGTCATGCACTGCCATCATTGTGCCATACACCACCATCATTGTGCCATACACCACCATCATTGTGTTATACACATCCATCATTGTGTCATACTCTATCGTCATTGTGTCTTACATCACCATCATTGTGCCATACACCAAAATCTTTGTGTCATACACTGCCATCATTGTGTCATACACCACCATCATTGTGCCATTCACTACCATCATTGTGTCATCTACCACCTTTATTGTGTTATACACAACCATTATTGTGAAATACACCACCATCATTGTGTCATACACTGCCATCATTGTGTCATACACCACTCTCATTGTGTCAAACACCACTATCTTTGTGCCATACACCATCATCATTGTGTCAAGCACTGCAATCATTGTGTCATACTCCACTATCATTGTGCCATACTCCACCCTAATTGTGTCACACACCACCATCATTGTGCCGTACACCACCATCATTGTGTCATACACCACTGTCATTGTGTCAAACACCACTATCTTTGTGCCATACACCATCATCATTGTGTCATGCACTGCAATCATTGTGTCATACTCCACTATCATTGTGTCATACTCCACCCTCATTGTGTCACACACCACCATCAAAGTGCCATACACCACCATCATTGTGTCATACACCACTATGATTGTGTCATACACCACCATCATTGTGCCATACACAACCATCATTGTGTCATTCACTGCCATCATTGTGTCATACACTACCATCATTGTGGCATACACTGCTATCATTGTGTCATACATCACCATCATTGTGTCATACACCACTATCATTGAGTCATACACCACCATCATTGTGTCATACACTTCCATCATTGTGTCATACTCCACTGTCATTGTGTTATACCCCCAACATTACTGTGTTATACACCACCATCATTGTGTCATACACCATTATCGTGTCATACACCACCATCATTGTGTCATACACCACAAACATTATGTCATACACTACCATCATTGTGTCATATACCACCATCATTGTGTCATACACCACTATCATTGTGTCGTACACTGCCATTATTGTGTCATACACCACCATCATTGTGTCATACACTACCATCACTGTGTCGTACACTGCCATTATTGTGTCATACACCACCATCATTGTGTCATACACAACCATCATTGTGTCATACACTGTCATCATTGTGCCATACACCACCATCATTGTGCCATACACCACCATCATTGTGTTATACACATCCATCATTGTGTCACACAACACCATCATTGTGTCATACTCTATCGTCATTGTGTCTTACATCACCATCATTGTGCCATACACCAAAATCATTGTGTCATACACTGCCATCATTGTGTCATACACCACCATCATTGTGCCATTCACTACCATCATTGTGTCATCTACCACCTTTATTGTGTCATACACAACCATCATTGTGCAATACACGACTATCATTGTGTCATACACTGCCATCATTGTGTCATACACCACTGTCATTGTGTCAAACACCACTATCTTTGTGCCATACACCATCATCATTGTGTCAAGCACTGCAATCATTGTGTCATACTGAACTATCATTGTGTCATACTCCACCCTCATTGTGTCACACACCACCATCATTGTGCCGTACACTACCATCATTGTGTCATACACCACCATCATTGTGTCATACACTGCTATCATTGTGTCATACACCACCATCATTGTGTCATACACCACGATCGTTGTGTCATGAACCGCCATCATTGTATCACACAACATCATCATTGTGTCATACACTGCCATAATTGTGTCACCCACAATCATTGTGTCATACACCAATATCATTGTGCCATACACCACCATCATTGAAACATACACTACTATCACTGTGTCATACACCACCAACATTGTGTTATACAACACCTATCAATGTGTCATACACCACCATCATTGTGTCATACACCATTATCATTGAGTCATACACCTCCATCATTGTGTCATACACCACAAACATTGTGTCGCACACTACCATCATTGTGCCATATACCACCGTCATTGTGCCATACACCACCATCATTGTGTCATGCAATACCATCATTGTGTCATACACCACATTCATTGTGTCATACACTACCATCATTGTGTCATACACCACCGTCATTGTGTCATACACCAACATCATTGTGTCATACACCACCATCATTGTGTCATACACCATTATCATTGTGTCATACACCACAATTATTGTGTCATACACCATCATCATTGTGTCATACACCACATGCATTGAGTCATACACTACCATCATTGTGTCATATACCACGGTCATTGTGTCATACATCAACATTATTGTGTCATACACCATAATCATTGTGTCATACACCACCATCATTGTGTCGTACACCACCATCATTGTGTCATACACCACCATCATTGTGTCATACACCACCATCATTGTGTCATTCACTGCCATCATTGTGTTATTTATCACTATCATTGTGTCATACACCACCATCGTTGTGTCATACTCAACCATCATTGTGTCATACACCACCATCATTGTGTCATACACCACCATCATTGTGTCATACACCACTGTCATTGTGTCATACACCACTATCATTGTGTCATATACCACCGTCATTGTGTCATACACCACTATCTTTGTGTCATACACCATTATCATTGTGTCATACACCACCATCATTGTGTCATACAACACAAACATTGTTTCATACACTACCATCATTGTGTCATATACCACCCTCATTGTGTCATACACCACCATCATTGTGTCATACACCACCATCATTGTGTCATACACCACCATCATTGTGTCGTACACTGCCATTATTGTGTCATACACTACCATCATTGTGTCATACACAACCATCATTGTGTCATACACTGCCATCATTGTGCCATACACCACCATCATTGTGCCATACATTACCATCATTGTGTTATACACATCCATCATTGTGTCACACAACACCATCATTGTGTCATACTCTATCGTCATTGTGTCTTACATCACCATCATTGTGCCATACATTAAAATCATTGTGTCATACACTGCCATCATTGTGTCATACACCACCATCATTGTGCCATTCACTACCATCATTGTGTCATATACCACCTCTATTGTGTCATACACAACCATCATTGTGCAATACACCACCATCATTGTGTCATACACTGCCATCATTGTGTCATACACCATCATCGTTGTGTCATACACCACCATCATTGTGTCATACACCACCATCATTGTGTCATACACCACCGTCATTTTGTCATACACCACCATCATTGTGTCATACACCACCATCATTGTGTCATACACCACTATTATTGTGTCATACACCACCATCATAGTGCCATACACCACCATCATTGTGTCATGCACTGCCATCATTGTGTCATACACCACTATCGTTGTGTCATACACCACCATCATTGTGTCATACACCACCATCATTGTGCCATACACAACCATCATTTTGTCATGCACTGCCATCATTGTGGCATACACTGCCATCATTGTGGCATACACTGCTATCATTGTATCATACATCACCATCATTGTGTCATACTCCACTATCATTGAGTCATACACCACCATCATTGTGTCATACACTTCCTTCATTGTGTCATACTCCACTGTCATTGTGTTATACACCAACATTACTGTGTTATACACCACCATCATTGTGTCATACACCATTATCATTGTGACATACACCACCATCATTGTGTCATACACCACAAACATTGTGTCACACACTACCATCATTGTGTCATATACCACCCTCATTGTGTCATACATCACCATCATTGTGTCATACACCACCATCATTGTCTCATACCCCACCATCATTGTGTCGTACACTGCCATTATTGTGTCATACACCACTATCATTGTGTCAAACACAACCATCATTGTGTCATGCACTGCCATCATTGTGCCATACACCACCATCATTGTGCCATACACCACCATCATTGTGTTATACACATCCATCATTGTGTCATACTCTATCGTCATTGTGTCTTACATCACCATCATTGTGCCATACACCAAAATCTTTGTGTCATACACTGCCATCATTGTGTCATACACCACCATCATTGTGCCATTCACTACCATCATTGTGTCATCTACCACCTTTATTGTGTTATACACAACCATTATTGTGAAATACACCACTATCATTGTGTCATACACTGCCATCATTGTGTCATACACCACTGTCATTGTGTCAAACACCACTATCTTTGTGCCATACACCATCATCATTGTGTCAAGCACTGCAATCATTGTGTCATACTCAACTATCATTGTGCCATACTCCACCCTAATTGTGTCACACACCACCATCATTGTGCCGTACACCACCATCATTGTGTCATACACCACTGTCATTGTGTCAAACACCACTATCTTTGTGCCATACACCATCATCATTGTGTCATGCACTGCAATCATTGTGTCATACTCCACTATCATTGTGTCATACTCCACCCTCATTGTGTCACACACCACCATCATAGTGCCATACACCACCATCATTGTGTCATGCACTGCCATCATTGTGTCATACACCACTATGATTGTATCATACACCACCATCATTGTGCCATACACAACCATCATTGTGTCAAACACTGCAATAATTGTGTCATACACCACTATCATTGTGTCATACTCCACCCTCATTGAGTCACACACCACCATCATTGTGCCGTACACCATGATCATTGTGTTATACACCACCATCATTGTGTCATACACCACTATCATAGTATCATTCACTGCCATCATTGTGTCATACACCACCATCATTGTGTCATACACTACCATCATTGTGGTATATATCACCATCATTGTGTCATACAGCACCATCGTTGAGTCATACACTACCATCATTGTGTCATTCACTACCATCATTGTGTCATACATCACCGTCATTGTGCCATACACCACCATCATTGAGTCATACACCACCATCATTGTGTCATACACCACCATCATTGTGTCATACACCACCATCATTGTGTCATACACCATCATTGTGTCATACACCACCATCATTGTGTAATACACTACCATCATAGTGTCATGCACTGCCATCATTGTGTCATACACTGCCATTGTGTCATACACCACATTCATTGTGTCTTACACTACCATTATTGTGTCATACACCACCGTCATTGTGTCATACACCAACATGATTGTGTCATACACCACCATCTTTGTGTCATACACCATTATCATTGTGTCATACACCACCATCATTGTGTCATACACCACCATCATTGTGTCATACACCAGTATCATTGTGTCATACACCAGTATCATTGTGTCATACACTGCCATCATTGTGTCATACACCTTCATCGTTGTGTCATACACCACCATCATTGTGTCATACACCACCATCATTGTGTCATACACCACCGTCATTTTGTCATACACCACCATCATTGTGTCATACACCACCATCATTGTGTCATACACCACTATTATTGTGTCATACACCACCATCATTGTGCCATACACCACCATCATTGTGTCATGCACTGCCATCATTGTGTCATACACCACTATCGTTGTGTCATACACCACCATCATTGTGTCATTCACCACCATCATTGTGCCATACACAACCATCATTTTGTCATGCACTGCCATCATTGTGTCATACACTGCCATCATTGTGGCATACACTGCTATCATTGTATCATACATCACCATCATTGTGTCATACTCCACTATCATTGAGTCATACACCACCATCATTGTGTCATACACTTCCTTCATTGTGTCATACTCCACTGTTATTGTGTTATACACCAACATTACTGTGTTATACACCACCATCATTGTGTCATACACCATTATCATTGTGACATACACCACCATCATTGTGTCATACACCACAAACATTGTGTCACACACTACCATCATTGTGTCATATACCACCCTCATTGTGTCATGCATCACCATCATTGTGTCATACACCACCATCATTGTCTCATACACCACCATCATTGTGTCGTACACTGCCATTATTGTGTCATACACCACTATCATTGTGTCAAACACAACCATCATTGTGTCATGCACTGCCATCATTGTGCCATACACCACCATCATTGTGCCATACACCACCATCATTGTGTTATACACATCCATCATTGTGTCATACTCTATCGTCATTGTGTCTTACATCACCATCATTGTGCCATACACCAAAATCTTTGTGTCATACACTGCCATCATTGTGTCATACACCACCATCATTGTGCCATTCACTACCATCATTGTGTCATCTACCACCTTTATTGTGTTATACACAACCATTATTGTGAAATACACCACCATCATTGTGTCATACACTGCCATCATTGTGTCATACACCACTCTCATTGTGTCAAACACCACTATCTTTGTGCCATACACCATCATCATTGTGTCAAGCACTGCAATCATTGTGTCATACTCCACTATCATTGTGCCATACTCCACCCTAATTGTGTCACACACCACCATCATTGTGCCGTACACCACTATCATTGTGTCATACACCACTGTCATTGTGTCAAACACCACTATCTTTGTGCCATACACCATCATCATTGTGTCATGCACTGCAATCATTGTGTCATACTCCACTATCATTGTGTCATACTCCACCCTCATTGTGTCACACACCACCATCAAAGTGCCATACACCACCATCATTGTGTCATGCACTGCCATCATTGTGTCATACACCACTATGATTGTGTCATACACCACCATCATTGTGCCATACACAACCATCATTGTGTCATTCACTGCCATCATTGTGTCATACACTACCATCATTGTGGCATACACTGCTATCATTGTGTCATACATCACCATCATTGTGTCATACACCACTATCATTGAGTCATACACCACCATCATTGTGTCATACACTTCCATCATTGTGTCATACTCCACTGTCATTGTGTTATACCCCCAACATTACTGTGTTATACACCACCATCATTGTGTCATACACCATTATCGTGTCATACACCACCATCATTGTGTCATACACCACAAACATTATGTCATACACTACCATCATTGTGTCATATACCACCATCATTGTGTCATACACCACTATCATTGTGTCGTACACTGCCATTATTGTGTCATACACCACCATCATTGTGTCATACACTACCATCATTGTGTCGTACACTGCCATTATTGTGTCATACACCACCATCATTGTGTCATACACAACCATCATTGTGTCATACACTGTCATCATTGTGCCATACACCACCATCATTGTGCCATACACCACCATCATTGTGTTATACACATCCATCATTGTGTCACACAACACCATCATTGTGTCATACTCTATCGTCATTGTGTCTTACATCACCATCATTGTGCCATACACCAAAATCATTGTGTCATACACTGCCATCATTGTGTCATACACCACCATCATTGTGCCATTCACTACCATCATTGTGTCATCTACCACCTTTATTGTGTCATACACAACCATCATTGTGCAATACACGACTATCATTGTGTTATACACTGCCATCATTGTGTCATACACCACTGTCATTGTGTCAAACACCACTATCTTTGTGCCATACACCATCATCATTGTGTCAAGCACTGCAATCATTGTGTCATACTG
Organism: Procambarus clarkii; assembly: GCF_040958095.1. Lineage (NCBI taxonomy): Eukaryota > Metazoa > Arthropoda > Malacostraca > Decapoda > Cambaridae > Procambarus > Procambarus clarkii. The sequence goes on along the minus strand of NC_091197.1, from coordinate 2,334,943 downwards.
AACTATCATTGTGTCATACTCCACCCTCATTGTGTCACACACCACCATCATTGTGCCGTACACTACCATCATTGTGTCATACACCACCATCATTGTGTCATACACTGCTATCATTGTGTCATACACCACCATCATTGTGTCATACACCACGATCGTTGTGTCATGAACCGCCATCATTGTATCACACAACACCATCATTGTGTCATACACTGCCATAATTGTGTCACCCACAATCATTGTGTCATACACCAATATCATTGTGCCATACACCACCATCATTGAAACATACACTACTATCACTGTGTCATACACCACCAACATTGTGTTATACAACACCTATCAATGTGTCATATACCACCGTCATTGTGCCATACACCACCATCATTGTGTCATGCAATACCATCATTGTGTCATACACCACAAACATTGTGTCGCACACTACCATCATTGTGCCATATACCACCGTCATTGTGCCATACACCACCATCATTGTGTCATGCAATACCATCATTGTGTCATACACCACATTCATTGTGTCATACACTACCATCATTGTGTCATACACCACCGTCATTGTGTCATACACCAACATCATTGTGTCATACACCACCATCATTGTGTCATACACCATTATCATTGTGTCATACACCACAATTATTGTGTCATACACCATCATCATTGTGTCATACACCACATGCATTGAGTCATACACTACCATCATTGTGTCATATACCACGGTCATTGTGTCATACATCAACATTATTGTGTCATACACCATAATCATTGTGTCATACACCACCATCATTGTGTCGTACACCACCATCATTGTGTCATACACCACCATCATTGTGTCATACACCACCATCATTGTGTCATTCACTGCCATCATTGTGTTATTTATCACTATCATTGTGTCATACACCACCATCGTTGTGTCATACTCAACCATCATTGTGTCATACACCACCATCATTGTGTCATACACCACCATCATTGTGTCATACACCACTGTCATTGTGTCATACACCACTATCATTGTGTCATATACCACCGTCATTGTGTCATACACCACTATCTTTGTGTCATACACCATTATCATTGTGTCATACACCACCATCATTGTGTCATACAACACAAACATTGTTTCATACACTACCATCATTGTGTCATATACCACCCTCATTGTGTCATACACCACCATCATTGTGTCATACACCACCATCATTGTGTCATACACCACCATCATTGTGTCGTACACTGCCATTATTGTGTCATACACTACCATCATTGTGTCATACACAACCATCATTGTGTCATACACTGCCATCATTGTGCCATACACCACCATCATTGTGCCATACATTACCATCATTGTGTTATACACATCCATCATTGTGTCACACAACACCATCATTGTGTCATACTCTATCGTCATTGTGTCTTACATCACCATCATTGTGCCATACATTAAAATCATTGTGTCATACACTGCCATCATTGTGTCATACACCACCATCATTGTGCCATTCACTACCATCATTGTGTCATATACCACCTCTATTGTGTCATACACAACCATCATTGTGCAATACACCACCATCATTGTGTCATACACTGCCATCATTGTGTCATACACCATCATCGTTGTGTCATACACCACCATCATTGTGTCATACACCACCATCATTGTGTCATACACCACCAGCATTTTGTCATACACCACCATCATTGTGTCATACACCACCATCATTGTGTCATACACCACTATTATTGTGTCATACACCACCATCATAGTGCCATACACCACCATCATTGTGTCATGCACTGCCATCATTGTGTCATACACCACTATCGTTGTGTCATACACCACCATCATTGTGTCATACACCACCATCATTGTGCCATACACAACCATCATTTTGTCATGCACTGCCATCATTGTGTCATACACTGCCATCATTGTGGCATACACTGCTATCATTGTATCATACATCACCATCATTGTGTCATACTCCACTATCATTGAGTCATACACCACCATCATTGTGTCATACACTTCCTTCATTGTGTCATACTCCACTGTCATTGTGTTATACACCAACATTACTGTGTTATACACCACCATCATTGTGTCATACACCATTATCATTGTGACATACACCACCATCATTGTGTCATACACCACAAACATTGTGTCACACACTACCAACATTGTGTCATATACCACCCTCATTGTGTCATACATCACCATCATTGTGTCATACACCACCATCATTGTCTCATACCCCACCATCATTGTGTCGTACACTGCCATTATTGTGTCATACACCACTATCATTGTGTCAAACACAACCATCATTGTGTCATGCACTGCCATCATTGTGCCATACACCACCATCATTGTGCCATACACCACCATCATTGTGTTATACACATCCATCATTGTGTCATACTCTATCGTCATTGTGTCTTACATCACCATCATTGTGCCATACACCAAAATCTTTGTGTCATACACTGCCATCATTGTGTCATACACCACCATCGTTGTGTCATACTCCACCATCATTGTGTCATACACCACTATGATTGTGTCATACACCACCATCATTGTGTCATACACCACAATCATTGTGCCATACACAACCATCATTGTGTCATGCACTGCTATCATTGTGTCATACTCTGTCATCATTGTGGCATACACTTCTATCATTGTGTCATTCATCACCATCATTGTGTCATACACCACTATCATTGAGTCATACACCACCACCATTGTGTCATACACTTCCATCATTGTGTTATACTCCACTGTCATTGTGTCATACACCAACATTACTGTATCATACACCACCATCATTGTGTCATACACCATTATCATTGAGTCATACACCATCATTGTGTCATTCACCACAAACATTGTGTCATACACTACCATCATTGTGCCATATACCACCGTCATTGTGTCATACACCACCATCATTGTCTCATAAACCATCATCATTGTGTCTACACCACCATCATTGTGTCATACACTGCCATCATTGTGCCATACACCACCATCATTGTGCCATTCACCACTCTCATTGTGTTATACACATCCATCATTGTGTCACACAACACCATCATTGTGTCATACTCTATCGTCATTGTGTCTTACATCACCATCATTGTGCCATACACCAAAATCATTGTGTCATACACTACCATCATTGTGTCATACACCACCATCATTGTGTCATATACCACCTTTATTGTGTCATACACAACCATCATTGTGCCATACACCACCATCATTGTGTCATACACTGCCATCATTGTGTCATACACCACTGTCATTGTGTCAAACACCACTGTTATTGTGCCATACACCATCATCATTGTGTCAAGCACTGCAATCATTGTGTCATACTCCACTGTCATTGTGTCATACTCCACCCTCATTGTGTCACACACCACCATCATTGTGTCATACACCACCATCATTGTGTCATACACTGCTATCATTGTGTCATTAACCACCATCATTGTGTCATACACCACGATCGTTGTTTCATCAACCGCCATCATTGTATCAGACAATACCATCATAGTGCCATACACCACCATCATTGTGTCATACACTGCCATAATTGTGTCACACCCACAACCATTGTGTCATACACCACCATCATTGTGCCATACACCACCATCATTGAAACATATACTACTATCACTTTGTTATACACCACCATCATTGTGTCATACACCACTATCATTGAGAAATACACTGCTATCACTGTGTCATACACCACAATACTTGTGTCATACACCACCGTCATTGTGTCATATACCACCATCATTGTGTCATACACCACCATCATTGTGTCATACACCACCATCATTGTGTCATACACCATCATTGTGTCATACACCACCATCATAGTGCCATACACCACCATCATTGTGTCATGCACTGCCATCATTGTGTCATACACCACTATGATTGTGTCATACACCACCATCATTGTGTCATACACCACAATCATTGTGCCATTCACAACCATCATTGTGTCACACAACCACATCATTGTGTCATACTCTATCGTCATTGTGTCTTACATCACCATCATTGTGCCATACACCAAAATCATTGTGTCACACACTGCCATCATTGTGTCATACACCACCTTTAATGTGTCATACACAACCATCATTGTGCCATACACCATCATCATTGTGTCATACACTGCCATCATTGTGTCATACACCACTGTCATTGTGTCAAACACCACTGTTATTGTGCCATACACCATCATCATTGTGTCAAGCACTGCAATCATTGTGTCATACTCCACTGTCATTGTGTCATACTCCACCCTCATTGTGTCACACACCACCATCATTGTGTCATACACCACCATCATTGTGTCATACACTGCTATCATTGTGTCATTAACCACCATCATTGTGTCATACACCACGATCGTTGTTTCATCAACCGCCATCATTGTATCAGACAATACCATCATAGTGCCATACACCACCATCATTGTGTCATACACTGCCATAATTGTGTCACACCCACAACCATTGTGTCATACACCACCATCATTGTGCCATACACCACCATCATTGAAACATACACTACTATCACTTTGTTATACACCACTATCATTGTGTCATACACCACTATCATTGAGAAATACACTGCTATCACTGTGTCATACACCACAATACTTGTGTCATACACCACCGTCATTGTGTCATATACCACCATCATTGTGTCATACACCACCATCATTGTGTCATACACCACCATCATTGTGTCATACACCATCATTGTGTCATACACCACCATCATAGTGCCATACACCACCATCATTGTGTCATGCACTGCCATCATTGTGTCATACACCACTATGATTGTGTCATACACCACTATCATTGTGTCATACACCACAATCATTGTGCCATACACAACCATCATTGTGACATGCACTGCTATCATTGTGTCATACAGTGCCATCATTGTGGCATACACTGCTATCATTGTGTCATACGTCACAATCATTGTGTCATACACCATTATCATTGAGTCATACACCACCATCATTGTGCAATACACCACCATCATTGTGTTATACACATCCATCATTGTGTCACACAACACCATCATTGTGTCATACTCTATCGTCATTGTGTCTTACATCACCATCATTGTGCCATACACAAAAATCATTGTGTCATACACTGCCATCGTTGTGTCATACACCACCACCATTGTGCCATTCACTACCATCATTGTGTCATATACCACCTTTATTGTGTCATACACAACCATAATTGTGCCATACACCACCATCATTGTGTCATTCACTGCCATCAGTGTGTCATACACCACTGTCATTGTGTAAAACACCACCATCATTGTGTTATACACATCCATCATTGTGTCACACAACACCATCATTGTGCCAATCACCATCATCATTGTGTCAAGTACTGCAATCATTGTGTCATACTCCACTGTCATTGTGTCATACTCCACACTCATTGTGTCACACACCACCATCATTGTGTCATACACCACCATCATTATGTCATACACTGCTATCATTGTGTCATGAACCACCATCATTGTGTCATACACCACGATCGTTGAGTCATAAACTGCCATCATTGTATCAGACAACACCATCATTGTGCCATACACAACCATCATTGTGTCATACACTGCCATAATTGTGTCACACCCACAATCATTGTGTCATACACCACCATCATTGTGCCATACACCACCATCATTGAAACATACACTACTATCACTTTGTCATACACCACCATCATTGTGTCATACACCACTATCATTGAGACATACACTACTATCACTGTGTCATACACCACCATACTTGTGTCATACACCACCGTCATTGTGTCATTCAACACCATCATTGTGTTATGCACCAACGTCATTGTGTCATACACCACCATCATTGTCTCATACACCACCATCATTGTGTCATACACCACCATTATTGTGTTATACACTGCCATTATTGTGTCGTACACCACCATCATTGTGTCATACACAACCATCATTGTGTCATACACTGCCATCATTGTGCCATACACCACCATCATTGTGCCATACACCACCATCATTGTGTTATACACATCCATCATTGTGTCAAACAACACCATCATTGTGTCATACTCTATCGTCATTGTGTCTTACATCACCATCATTGTGCCATACACAAAAATCATTGTGTAATACACTGCCATCGTTGTGTCATACACCACCATCATTGTGCCATTCACTACCATCATTGTGTCATATACCACCTTTATTGTGTCATACACAACCATAATTGTGCCATACACCACCATCATTGTGTCATACACTGCCATCATTGTGTCATACACCACTGTCATTGTGTAAAACACCACCATCATTGTGTTATACACATCCATCATTGTGTCACACAACACCATCATTGTGCCATACACCATCATCATTGTGTCAAGTACTGCAATCATTGTGTCATACTCCACTGTCATTGTGTCATACTCCACACTCATTGTGTCACACACCACCATTATTGTGTCATACACCACTATCATTGAGAAATACACTGCTATCACTGTGTCATACACCACAATACTTGTGTCATACACCACCGTCATTGTGTCATATACCACCATCATTGTGTCATACACCACCATCATTGTGTCATACACCACCATCATTGTGTCATACACCATCATTGTGTCATACACCACCATCATAGTGCCATACACCACCATCATTGTGTCATGCACTGCCATCATTGTGTCATACACCACTATGATTGTGTCATACACCACTATCATTGTGTCATACACCACAATCATTGAGCCATACACAACCATCATTGTGTCATGCACTGCTATCATTGTATCATACAGTGCCATCATTGTGGCATACACTGCTATCATTGTGTCATACGTCACCATCATTGTGTCATACACCATTATCATTGAGTCATACACCACCATCATTGTGTCATACACCACAAACATTGTGTCATACACCACTATCTTTGTGCCATACACCATCATCATTGTGTCATGCACTGCAATCATTGTGTCATACTCCACTATCATTGTGTCATACTCCACCCTCATTGTGTCACACACCACCATCATAGTGCCATACACCACCATCATTGTGTCATGCACTGCCATCATTGTGTCATACACCACTATGATTGTGTCATACACCACCATCATTGTGCCATACACAACCATCATTGTGTCATTCACTGCCATCATTGTGTCATACACTACCATCATTGTGGCATACACTGCTATCATTGTGTCATACATCACCATCATTGTGTCATACACCACTATCATTGAGTCATACACCACCATCATTGTGTCATACACTTCCATCATTGTGTCATACTCCACTGTCATTGTGTTATACCCCAAATATTACTGTGTTATACACCACCATCATTGTGTCATACACCATTATCGTGTCATACACCACCATCATTGTGTCATACACCACTATCATTGTGTCGTACACTGCCATTATTTTGTCATACACCACCATCATTGTGTCATACACTACCATCATTGTGTCGTACACTGCCATTATTGTGTCATACACCACCATCATTGTGTCATACACAACCATCATTGTGTCATACACTGTCATCATTGTGCCATACACCACCATCATTGTGCCATACACCACCATCATTGTGTTATACACATCCATCATTGTGTCACACAACACCATCATTGTGTCATACTCTATCGTCATTGTGTCTTACATCACCATCATTGTGCCATACACCAAAATCATTGTGTCATACACTGCCATCATTGTGTCATACACCACCATCATTGTGCCATTCACTATCATCATTGTGTCATCTACCACCTTTATTGTGTCATACACAACCATCATTGTGCAATACACGACTATCATTGTGTCATACACTGCCATCATTGTGTCATACACCACTGTCATTGTGTCAAACACCACCATCTTTGTGCCATACACCATCATCATTGTGTCAAGCACTGCAATCATTGTGTCATACTCAACTATCATTATGTCATACTCCACCCTCATTGTGTCACACACCACCATCATTGTGCCGTACACTACCATCATTGTGTCATACACCACCATCATTGTGTCATACACTGCTATCATTGTGTCATACACCACCATCATTGTGTCATACACCACGATCGTTGTGTCATGAACCGCCATCATTGTATCACACAACACCATCATTGTGTCATACACTGCCATAATTGTGTCACCCACAATCATTGTGTCATACACCAATATCATTGTGCCATACACCACCATCATTGATACATACACTACTATCACTGTGTCATACACCACCAACATTGTGTTATACACCACTATCAATGTGTCATACACCACCATCATTGTGTCATACACCATTATCATTGAGTCATACACCTCCATCATTGTGTCATACACCACAAACATTGTGTCGCACACTACCATCATTGTGCCATATACCACCGTCATTGTGCCATACACCACCATCATTGTGTCATGCAATACCATCATTGTGTCATACACCACATTCATTGTGTCATACACTACCATCATTGTGTCATACACCACCGTCATTGTGTCATACACCAACATCATTGTGTCATACACCACCATCATTGTGTCATACACCATTATCATTGTGTCATACACCACAATTATTGTGTCATACACCACCATCATTGTGTCATACACCACATTCATTGTGTCATACACTACTATCATTGTGTCATATACCACGGTCATTGTGTCATACATCAACATTATTGTGTCATACACCATAATCATTGTGTCATACACCACCATCATTGTGTCGTACACCACCATCATTGTGTCATACACCTCCATCATTGTGTCATACACCACCATCATTGTGTCATTCACTGCCATCATTGTGTTATTTATCACTATCATTGTGTCATACACCACCATCGTTGTGTCATACTCCACCATCATTGTGTCATACACCACTATGATTGTGTCATACACCACCATCATTGTGTCATACACCACAATCATTGTGCCATACACAACCATCATTGTGTCATGCACTGCTATCATTGTGTCATACTCTGTCATCATTGTGGCATACACTTCTATCATTGTGTCATTCATCACCATCATTGTGTCATACACCACTATCATTGAGTCATACACCACCACCATTGTGTCATACACTTCCATCATTGTGTTATACTCCACTGTCATTGTGTCATACACCAACATTACTGTATCATACACCACCATCATTGTGTCATACACCATTATCATTGAGTCATACACCATCATTGTGTCATTCACCACAAACATTGTGTCATACACTACCATCATTGTGCCATATACCACCGTCATTGTGTCATACACCACCATCATTGTCTCATACACCATCATCATTGTGTCTACACCACCATCATTGTGTCATACACTGCCATCATTGTGCCATACACCACCATCATTGTGCCATTCACCACTCTCATTGTGTTATACACATCCATCATTGTGTCACACAACACCATCATTGTGTCATACTCTATCGTCATTGTGTCTTACATCACCATCATTGTGCCATACACCAAAATCATTGTGTCATACACTGCCATCATTGTGTCATACACCACCATCATTGTGTCATATACCACCTTTATTGTGTCATACACAACCACCATTGTGCCATACACCACCATCATTGTGTCATACACTGCCATCATTGTGTCATACACCACTGTCATTGTGTCAAACACCACTGTTATTGTGCCATACACCATCATCATTGAGTCAAGCACTGCAATCATTGTGTCAAACTCCACTGTCATTGTGTCATACTCCACCCTCATTGTGTCACACACCACCATCATTGTGTCATACACCACCATCATTGTGTCATACACTGCTATCATTGTGTCATTAACCACCATCATTGTGTCATACACCACGATCGTTGTTTCATCAACCGCCATCATTGTATCAGACAATACCATCATAGTGCCATACACCACCATCATTGTGTCATACACTGCCATAATTGTGTCACACCCACAACCATTGTGTCATACACCACCATCATTGTGCCATACACCACCATCATTGAAACATACACTACTATCACTTTGTCATACACCACCATCATTGTGTCATACACCACTATCATTGAGACATACACTACTATCACTGTGTCATACACCACCATACTTGTGTCATACACCACCGTCATTGTGTCATTCAACACCATCATTGTGTTATGCACCAACGTCATTGTGTCATACACCACCATTATTGTGTTATACACTGCCATTATTGTGTCGTACACCACCATCATTGTGTCATACACAACCATCATTGTGTCATACACTGCCATCATTGTGCCATACACCACCATCATTGTGCCATACACCACCATCATTGTGTTATACACATCCATCATTGTGTCAAACAACACCATCATTGTGTCATACTCTATCGTCATTGTGTCTTACATCACCATCATTGTGCCATACACAAAAATCATTGTGTCATACACTGCCATCGTTGTGTCATACACCACCATCATTGTGCCATTCACTACCATCATTGTGTCATATACCACCTTTATTGTGTCATACACAACCATAATTGTGCCATACACCACCATCATTGTGTCATACAATGCCATCATTGTGTCATACACCACTGTCATTGTGTAAAACACCACCATCATTGTGTTATACACATCCATCATTGTGTCACACAACACCATCATTGTGCCATACACCATCATCATTGTGTCAAGTACTGCAATCATTGTGTCATACTCCACTGTCATTGTGTCATACTCCACACTCATTGTGTCACTCACCACCATTATTGTGTCATACACCACTATCATTGAGAAATACACTGCTATCACTGTGTCATACACCACAATACTTGTGTCATACACCACCGTCATTGTGTCATATACCACCATCATTGTGTCATACACCACCATCATTGTGTCATACACCACCATCATTGTGTCATACACCATCATTGTGTCATACACCACCATCATAGTGCCATACACCACCATCATTGTGTCATGCACTGCCATCATTGTGTCATACACCACTATGATTGTGTCATACACCACTATCATTGTGTCATACACCACAATCATTGAGCCATACACAACCATCATTGTGTCATGCACTGCTATCATTGTGTCATACAGTGCCATCATTGTGGCATACACTGCTATCATTGTGTCATACGTCACCATCATTGTGTCATACACCATTATCATTGAGTCATACACCACCATCATTGTGTCATACACCACAAACATTGTGTCATACACTACCATCATTGTGCCATATACTACCATCATTGTGTCATACACCACCATCATTGTGCCATACACCACCATCATTGTGTTATACACATCCATCATTGTGTCAAACAACACCATCATTGTGTCATACTCTATCGTCATTGTGTCTTACATCACCATCATTGTGCCATACACAAAAATCATTGTGTCATACACTGCCATCGTTGTGTCATACACCACCATCATTGTGCCATTCACTACCATCATTGTGTCATATACCACCTTTATTGTGTCATACACAACCATAATTGTGCCATACACCACCATCATTGTGTCATACACTGCCATCATTGTGTCATACACCACTGTCATTGTGTAAAACACCACCATCATTGTGTTATACACATCCATCATTGTGTCACACAACACCATCATTGTGCCATACACCATCATCATTGTGTCAAGTACTGCAATCATTGTGTCATACTCCACTGTCATTGTGTCATACTCCACACTCATTGTGTCACACACCACCATTATTGTGTCATACACCACTATCATTGAGAAATACACTGCTATCACTGTGTCATACACCACAATACTTGTGTCATACACCACCGTCATTGTGTCATATACCACCATCATTGTGTCATACACCACCATCATTGTGTCATACAAGACCATCAATGTGTCATACACCATCATTGTGTCATACACCACCATCATAGTGCCATACACCACCATCATTGTGTCATGCACTGCCATCATTGTGTCATACACCACTATGATTGTGTCATACACCACTATCATTGTGTCATACACCACAATCATTGAGCCATACACAACCATCATTGTGTCATGCACTGCTATCATTGTGTCATACAGTGCCATCATTGTGGCATACACTGCTATCATTGTGTCATACGTCACCATCATTGTGTCATACACCATTATCATTGAGTCATACACCACCATCATTGTGTCATACACCACAAACATTGTGTCATACACTACCATCATTGTGCCATATACTACCATCATTGTGTCATACACCACCATCATTGTCTCATACACCAACATCATTGTGTCATACACCATCATTGTGTCGTACACTGCCATTATTGTGTCATACACCACCATCATTGTGTCATACACAACCATCATTGTGTCATACACTGCCATCATTGTGCCATACACCACCATCATTGTGCCATACACCACCATCATTGTGTTATACACATCCATCATTGTGTCACACAACCACATCATTGTGTCATACTCTATCGTCATTGTGTCTTACATCAACATCATTGTGCCATACACCAAAATCATTGTGTCACACACTGCCATCATTGTGTCATACACCACCTTTATTGTGTCATACACAACCATCATTGTGCCATACACCACCATCATTGTGTCATACACTGCCATCACTGTGTCATACACCACTGTCATTGTGTCAAACACCACTATCATTGTGCCATACACTATCATTATTGTGTCAAGCACAGCAATCATTGTGTGATACTCCAATGTCATTGTGTCATACTCCACCCTCATTGTGCCACACACCACCATCATTGTGCCGTACACCACCATCATTGTGTCATACACCACCATCATTGTTTCATACACTGCTATCATTGTGTCACAAACCACCATCATTGTGTCATACACCACGATCGTTGTGTCATAAACTGCCATCATTGTGACACACAACACCATCATTGTGCAATACACCACCATCATTGTGTCATACTCTGCCATAATTGTGTCACACCCACAATCATTGTGTCATACACCACCATCATTGTGCCATACACCACCATCATTGAAACATACACTACTATCACTTTGTCATACACCACCATCATTGTGTCATACACCACTATCATTGAGACATACACTACTATCACTGTGTCATACACCACCATACTTGTGTCATACACCACCGTCATTGCGTCATACAACACCATCATTGTGTTATGCACAAACGTCATTGTGTCATACACCACCATCATTGTCTCATACACCACCATCATTGTGTCATACACCACCATTATTGTGTCATTCACTGCCATTATTGTGTCGTACACCACCATCATTGTGTCATACACAACAATCATTGTGTCATACACTGCCATCATTGTGCCATACACCACCATCATTGTGCCATACACCATCATCATTGTGTTATACACATCCATCATTGTGTCACACAACACCATCATTGTGTCATACTCTATCGTCATTGTGTCTTACATCACCATCATTGTGCCATACACAAAAATCATTGTGTCATACACTGTCATCATTATGTCATACACCACTGTCATTGTGTCAAACACCACTATCATTGTGACATACACCATCATCATTGTGTCAAGCACTGCAATCATTGTGTCAAGCACTGCAATCATTGTGTCATACTCCACTGTCATTGTGTCATACTCCACCCTCATTATGTCACACACCACCATCATTGTGTCATACACCACCAACATTGTGTCATACACTGCTATCATTGTGTCATAAACCACCATCATTGTGTCATACACCACGATCGTTGTGTCATAAACTGCCATCATTGTATCAGACAACACCATCATTGTGCCATACACCACCATCATTGTGTAATACACTGCCATAATTGTGTCACACCCACAATCATTGTGTCATACACCACCATCATTGTGCCATACTCCATCATTGAAACATACACTACTATCACTTTGTCACACACCACCATCATTGTGTCATACACCACTATCATTGAGACATACACTACTATCACTGTGTCATACACCACAATACTTGTGTCATACACCAGCGTCATTGTGTCATACACCACCATCATTGTGACATACACCACAATCATTATGTCATACACCATCATTGTGCCATACACCACCATCATTGTGTCATGCACTGCCATCATTGTGTCATACACCACTATGATTGTGTCATACACCACCATCATTGTGTCATACACCACCATCATTGTGCCATACACAACCATCATTGTGTCATGCACTGCTATCATTGTGTCATACACTGCCATCATTGTGGCATACACTGCTACCATTCTGTCATACGTCACCATCATTTTGTCATACACCACTATCATTGAGTCATACACCACCACCATTGTGTCATACACTTCCATCATTGTGTCATACTCCACTGTCATTGCGTCATACTCCACTGTCATTGTGTCATACACCAACATTACTGTATCATACACCACCATCATTGTGTCATACACCATTATCATTGAGTCATAAACCAACATCATTGTGTCATTCACCACCATCATTCTGTCGTACACTGCCATTATTGTGTCATACACCACCACCATTGTGTCATACTCAACCATCATTGTGTCATACACTCCCATCATTGTGCCATACACCACCATCATTGTGACATACACCACCATCATTGTGTTATACACATCCATTATTGTGTCACACAACACCATCATTGTGTCATATTTTATCGTCATTGTGTCTTACATCACCATCATTGTGCCATACACCAAAATCATTTTGTCACACACTGCCATCATTGTGTCATACACCACCATCATTGTGTCATATACCACCTTTATTGTGTCATGCACAACCATCATTGTGCCATACACCACTATCATTGTGTCATACACTGCCATCATTGTGCCATACACCACTGTCATTGTGTCAAACACCACTATCATTGTGCCATACACAATTATCATTGTGTCAAGCACTGCTATCATTGTGTCATACTCCACTGTCATTGTGTCATACTCCACCCTCATTGTGTCACACACCACCATCATTGTGCCGTACACCACCATCATTGTGTCATACACCACAATCATTGTGTCATACACTGCTATCCATGTGTCATAAACCACCATCATTGTGTCATACACCATGATCGTTGTGTCATAAACTGCCATCATTGTGACACACAACACCATCATTGTGCCATACACCACTATCATTGTGTCATACACTGCCATAATTGTGTCACACCCACAATCATTGTGTCATACACCACCATCATTGTGCCATACACCACCATCATTGAAACATGCACTACTATCACTTTGTCATACACCACCATCATTGTGTCATACACCACTATCATTGAGACATACACTACTATCACTGTGTCATACACCACCATACTTGTGTCATACACCACCGTCATTGTGTCATTCAACACCATCATTGTGTTATGCAACAACGTCATTGTGTCATACACCACCATCATTGTCTCATACACCACCATCATTGTGTCATACACCACCATTATTGTGTCATACACTGCCATTATTGTGTCGTACACCACCATCATTGTGTCATACACAACCATCATTGTGTCATACACTGCCATCATTGTGTCATACACCACCATCATTGTGCCATACACCACCATCATTGTGTTATACACATCCATCATTGTGTCACACAACACCATCATTGTGTCATACTCTATCGTCATTGTGTCTTACATCACCATCATTGTGCCATACACAAAAATCATTGTGTCATACACTGCCATCGTTGTGTCATACACCACCACCATTGTGCCATTCACTACCATCATTGTGTCATATACCTCCTTTATTGTGTCATACACAACCATAATTGTGCCATACACCACCATCATTGTGTCATTCACTGCCATCAGTGTGTCATACACCACTGTCATTGTGTAAAACACCACCATCATTGTGTTATACACATCCATCATTGTGTCACACAACACCATCATTGTGCCATACACCATCATCATTGTGTCAAGTACTGCAATCATTGTGTCATACTCCACTGTCATTGTGTCATACTCCACACTCATTGTGTCACACACCACCATCATTGTGTCATACACCACCATCATTATGTCATACACTGCTATCATTGTGTCATGAACCACCATCATTGTGTCATACACCACGATCGTTGAGTCATAAACTGCCATCATTGTATCAGACAACACCATCATTGTGCCATACACAACCATCATTGTGTCATACACTGCCATAATTGTGTCACACCCACAATCATTGTGTCATACACCACCATCATTGTGCCATACACCACCATCATTGAAACATACACTACTATCACTTTGTCATACACCACCATCATTGTGTCATACACCACTATCATTGAGACATACACTACTATCACTGTGTCATACACCACCATACTTGTGTCATACACCACCGTCATTGTGTCATTCAACACCATCATTGTGTTATGCACCAACGTCATTGTGTCATACACCACCATCATTGTCTCATACACCACCTTCATTGTGTCATACACCACCATTATTGTGTTATACACTGCCATTATTGTGTCGTACACCACCATCATTGTGTCATACACAACCATCATTGTGTCATACACTGCCATCATTGTGCCATACACCACCATCATTGTGCCATACACCACCATCATTGTGTTATACACATCCATCATTGTGTCAAACAACACCATCATTGTGTCATACTCTATCGTCATTGTGTCTTACATCACCATCATTGTGCCATACACAAAAATCATTGTGTCATACACTGCCATCGTTGTGTCATACACCACCATCATTGTGCCATTCACTACCATCATTGTGTCATATACCACCTTTATTGTGTCATACACAACCATAATTGTGCCATACACCACCATCATTGTGTCATACACTGCCATCATTGTGTCATACACCACTGTCATTGTGTAAAACACCACCATCATTGTGTTATACACATCCATCATTGTGTCACACAACACCATCATTGTGCCATACACCATCATCATTGTGTCAAGTACTGCAATCATTGTGTCATACTCCACTGTCATTGTGTCATACTCCGCACTCATTGTGTCACACACCACCATTATCGTGTCATACACCACCATCATTGTGTCATACACTGCTATCATTGTGTCATAAACCACCATCATTGTGTCATACACCACGATCGTTGTGTCATAAACTGCCATCATTGTATCAGACAACACCATCATTGTGCCATACACAACCATCATTGTGTCATACACTGCAATAATTGTGTCACACCCACAATCATTGTGTCATACACCACCATCATTGTGCCATACACCACCATCATTGAAACATACACTACTATCACTTTGTCATACACCACCATCATTGTGTCATACACCACTATCATTGAGACATACACTACTATCTCTGTATCATACACCACAATACTTGTGTCATACACCACCGTCATTGTGTCATATACCACCATCATTGTGTCATACACCACCATCATTGTGACATACACCACCATCATTATGTCATACACCATCATTGTGCCATACACCACCATCATTGTGTCATCCACTGCCATCATTGTGTCATACACCACTATGATTGTGTCATACACCACCATCATTGTGTCATACACCACCATCATTGTGCCATACACAACCATCATTGTGTCATGCACTGCTATCATTGTGTCATACACTGCCATCATTGTGGTATACACTGCTACCATTCTGTCATACGTCACCATCATTTTGTCATACACCACTATCATTGAGTCATACACCACCACCATTGTGTCATACACTTCCATCATTGTGTCATACTCCACTGTCATTGTGTCATACACCAACATTACTGTATCATACACCACCATCATTGTGTCATACACCATTATCATTGAGTCATACACCACCATCATTGTGTCATACACCACAAACATTGTGTCATACACTACCATCATTGTGCCATATACCACCGTCATTGTGTCATACACCACCATCATTGTCTCATACACCAACATCATTGTGTCATTCACCACCATCATTCTGTCGTACTCAACCATCATTGTGTCATACACTGCCATCATTGTGCCATACACCACCATCATTGTGCCATACACCACCATCATTGTGTTATACACATCCATTATTGTGTCACACAACACCATCATTGTGTCATACTTTATCGTCATTGTGTCTTACATCACCATCATTGTGTCATACACCAAAATCATTGTGTCACACACTGCCATCATTGTGTCATACACCACCATCATTGTGTCATATTCCACCTTTATTGTGTCATGCACAACTATCATTGTGCCATACACCACCATCATTGTGTCATACACTGCCATCATTGTGTCATACACCACTGTCATTGTGTCAAACACCACTATCATTGTGCCATACACAATCATCATTGTGTCAAGCACTGCAATCATTGTGTCATACTCCACTGTCATTGTGTCACACTCCACCCTCATTGTGTCACACACCACCATCATTGTGCCGTACACCACCATCATTGTGTCATACACCACCATCATTGTGTCATACACTGCTATCCATGTGTCATAAACCACCATCATTTTGTCATACACCATGATCGTTGTGTCATAATCTGCCATCATTGTGACACACAACACCATCATTGTGCCATACACCACTATCATTGTGTCATACACTGCCATAATTGTGTCACACCCACAATCATTGTCTCATACACCACCATCATTGTGCCATACACCACCATCATTGAAACATACACTACTATCACTTTGTCATACACCACCATCATTGTGTCATACACCACTATCATTGAGACATACACTACTATCACTGTGTCATACACCACCATACTTGTGTCATACACCACCGTCATTGTGTCATTCAACACCATCATTGTGTTATGCAACAACGTCATTGTGTCATACACCACCATCATTGTCTCATACACCACCATCATTGTGTCATACACCACCATTGTTTTGTCATACACTGCCATTATTGTGTCATACACCACCATCATTGTGTCATACACAACCATCATTGTGTCATACACTGCCATCATTGTGCCACACACCACCATCATTGTGCCATACACCACCATCATTGTGTTATACACATCCATCATTGTGTCACACAACACCATCATTGTGTCATACTCTATCGTCATTGTGTCTTACATCACCATCATTGTGCCATACACAAAAATCATTGTGTCATACACTGCCATCGTTGTGTCATACACCACCACCATTGTGCCATTCACTACCATCATTGTGTCATATACCACCTTTATTGTGTCATACACAACCATAATTGTGCCATACACCACCATCATTGTGTCATTCACTGCCATCATTGTGTCATACACCACTGTCATTGTGTAAAACACCACCATCATTGTGTTATACACATCCATCATTGTGTCACACAACACCATCATTGTGCCATACACCATCATCATTGTGTCAAGTACTGCAATCATTGTGTCATACTCCACTGTCATTGTGTCATACTCCACACTCATTGTGTCACACACCACCATCATTGTGTCATACACCACCATCATTATGTCATACACTGCTATAATTGTGTCATGAACCACCATCATTGTGTCATACACCATGATCGTTGAGTCATAAACTGCCATCATTGTATCAGACAACACCATCATTGTGCCATACACAACCATCATTGTGTCATACACTGCCATAATTGTGTCACACCCACAATCATTGTGTCATACACCACCATCATTGTGCCATACACCACCATCATTGAAACATACACTACTATCACTTTGTCATACACCACTATCATTGTGTCATACACCACTATCATTGAGACATACACTACTATCACTGTGTCATACACCACCATACTTGTGTCATACACCACCGTCATTGTGTCATTCAACACCATCATTGTGTTATGCACCAACGTCATTGTGTCATACACCACCATCATTGTCTCATACACCACCATCATTGTGTCATACACCACCATTATTGTGTTATACACTGCCATTATTGTGTCGTACACCACCATCATTGTGTCATACACAACCATCATTGTGTCATACACTGCCATCATTGTGCCATACACCACCATCATTGTGCCATACACCACCATCATTGTGTTATACACATCCATCATTGTGTCAAACAACACCATCATTGTGTCATACTCTATCGTCATTGTGTCTTACATCACCATCATTGTGCCATACACAAAAATCATTGTGTCATACACTGCCATCGTTGTGTCATACACCACCATCATTGTGCCATTCACTACCATCATTGTGTCATATACCACCTTTATTGTGTCATACACAACCATAATTGTGCCATACACCACCATCATTGTGTCATACACTGCCATCATTGTGTCATACACCACTGTCATTGTGTAAAACACCACCATCATTGTGTTATACACATCCATCATTGTGTCACACAACACCATCATTGTGCCATACACCATCATCATTGTGTCAAGTACTGCAATCATTGTGTCATACTCCACTGTCATTGTGTCATACTCCACACTCATTGTGTCACACACCACCATCATTGTGTCATACACAGCAGTAGGGTGTAAGACTCACAGACGAATTTTTTTTTTCTGGGAGAAAATTCGTTTGTGAGTCGTGGGGGTTTCAGGTGAATTTGGAAATTCCCCTGTGAGTCGTACGACTCACAGACGAATTTTTGTTTTCGGGGAAATTCGTGTCTGTGGCACAGGGTTTTCAGGTAAATTTAGAAATTCGTGTCTGTGGCACAGGGTTTTCAGGTAAATTTAGAAATTCGTGTCTGTGGCACAGGGTTTTCAGGTAAATTTAGAAATTCGTCTGTGTGGCTTATAGATTTCAGGCGAATTTGGGCAGTCACAGATTTGGAGGTAAGGATTTCTTTGTGAGAAAAAATAATTTCCGAGACTTTAGAAGTTTGTTAAAGTTCTTGTGCAGAAAATAAGTTCATACAACTTTGTTAAAGTTCTTATGGGAGAAATTCAAATTCGTGTTTGTGTCACAGCATTTCAAGGAGAACTCTACGGACATATTTTACCTGTTTTCAACTTACAAATATCGTCTATGTAAGCCATAGTTTTTCAGGTAAATTTAGAAAGTTATCTGTGTAAGTCAGGGTTTTCAGGAGCTCGTACCTCACAT
Source organism: Procambarus clarkii (assembly GCF_040958095.1). Classification (NCBI taxonomy): domain Eukaryota; kingdom Metazoa; phylum Arthropoda; class Malacostraca; order Decapoda; family Cambaridae; genus Procambarus; species Procambarus clarkii. The sequence continues at coordinate 2,313,599 of NC_091197.1, read as the reverse complement.
CACCTCCCTCCCCCTTACTTCGCAATCTCTCGCGTCACCTTTATTTACCTTACGCCCAGCCAGCTAGCCAGACGCTTCTTGTAGGTCTCCTCTTATCATATCTTATCTTATCTTCTCCATAATAATATCTGGACCGTCCCTCTCTCTCTCTCTCTCCTCCTATTTCCTTACAACTATTTTCAGAGTTTCAAATAATCATAGAAGTTTATTTATATGTTTATGACCGAATTTGTAAAGGACCATTTTCAGAGAATATTGTCTTAGATGTTTTGTTAAGGAAAACAGACAACTTATCCATAACATTTAGTTTTATATCCATTTACGGCTATTTCATCTGTAAAGACCAAAATTGAACAGAGCCCAGTTTTAAGCTCTTATTTCATCAGAGTCCAGTTTATACCGAAAATTCGCCAGAGTCTACTTTGAGAGCAAAATTAGTCAGAGACAGTTTTTAGCTCATATTTCATCAGAGTCCAATTATCAACAGAAATTCGCCAGAGTCTACTTTGAGAGCAAAATTAGTCAGAGACAGTTTTAAGCTCATATTTCATCAGAGTCCAATTATCAACAGAAATTCACCAGAGTCTACTTTGAGAGCAAATTAGTCAGAGACAGTTTTAAGCTCATATTTCATCAGAGTCCAATTATCAACAGAAATTTGCCAGAGTCTACTTTGAGAGCAAATTAGTCAGAGACAGTTTTAAGCTCAAATTTCATCAGAGTCCAGTTTATACCGAAAATTCGCCAGAGTCTACTTTGTGCCAAAATATTCAGAGTCCAGTTCATGATCGAAATTAATCAGAGTCCAATTAAAGACCCAAATTTGACAGAGACCACATTTTCGCTACTAGCAGTCCAATCCCCCTGAAATTTTAAACAGTCATATTTCAGACGTAGTAAATAAGATCAAGTCAGTTACTGAGCTCCAGCTCTTGTCCCCCACCCTCTTCCACCCTCAAGTCTTTGTAAATAAACCATCAATTTCCCAAAAATTTTTTACCCTCTGTATTTCAGACATAGTAAATATGAAGTAACAAATATAAAACTCTAGCTCTTGTCCTCTGTCCAAGTTCACTCATGTAAATTCATTACTATCAGTCCAAATCCCCCTGAGATTTAAACACCCAACTACATTTTCAGACATAGTAAATAAAAACCAGTTCAGTTATCAAGTTTCAACTCTTGTGCCCCCAGCTTAGTTCATTTTGTACAAGTTCTTTATTTTCCAACTAAATCACCCTGAGATTTAAGATCACCTTATTTCTAACGTAGTAAAATTAATCTGGACATTAGCCAAGTTCCATTTCCTCAGCCTTAGATCATCAGACATAAATATATTCGATCAAGTCCGTCTCCAGCCTAACTCTTATCCAAGTACACACATAACCCCAACCTGTGTAATTATCTTTCACCCCCTCCCACCTTCCTCCATCTCATCTCATCTCACCTTACCCTTTCCCTCCCTTACCTTCTCATCCCCAACTTATCCAAACCTTCAATAATCGTACTGTATTTGCATATTTTCTCTATATTCACTGTGTTCTTCGTATTCTCATCCGTGTTCACTCCATGTTCTTCAAATGTTCACAGTCCCATTCAGTTCATATTTTCACAAGTATCTCCATTTTTTCTGTAATCTTTCTCTTAGTCTCATTATGTTCTCTACAAATTCTAGTCATATTTTCTATGTTTTCATTTTCATCACATGTTCTCTTTACAACTTTTATACTCAATATTCATGCTAACTTCCATATTTTGTGTTCGTTGTCAATATTCATGTTCCTCTACAAGTTCATGTTCCTCACAAGATCACTTCGTTTTTCACCTTCACTTACATGTTTTCTACATTCTTTGTCATATTCTCCATGTTCTTCACAAGTCCATTGTTCATTCTTTGTATTCCCTATTCTCCTTATCATGTTTTCATGTTCTCTGTAAGTTCATATTCCCAGCATGTTCACTGTATTCATCAACTTTTCTTACATATGTTCTTTGCCATGTTCCCCATATGTTCTCTGGGTTTTTTCCCTTACATGTTATTTAACGTTCCTTAACTAAAAAAATCTTTCGCCAATCAACTAAAACATAGTCACTTTCGACATTTCTCAACTAAACTTATTATACAGTCAACTAAAAATAGTCAGAAATAGCCTCGTTCAACACTGTTCTTAACTAAAACAACCTTTCTCTTAGCTAAAAATTGTCAAAGGAAACTTCTTTCAGCACTTTCTTAACAGCCGCTATGTTTCATCAAGTAAGAAAAAATTGTCAAAGGAAACGTTCCAAAACTGTTCATAACTAAACTTATTCCCTAGTCATCAGAAAATAACCGTGTTCTTCATGTTTCATTGTCATTTCATAACTAAAATTATCCATCAATCAACAGAAAAAGTCATATTCATCATTTCGTAACAGCCATTATGTTTTCGTCAAGTAAGAAAATATAGTCAAAGATATCTATCATCGTCGTTCTTAACTGCCATTTATACTTTGTGGAGCACTAAAAATAGTCAAATGTAACTTTTTCAGCACTTTCGTAAAAATTATATGTCGTTAAGTAAGAAAAATAGTCAAAGGTGCTCTCCGTTACACCAAAGTTACTCTTCGAGAAATCAAAGACACTCTTCAATACATCAAGGACTTACTCAAAGACACCAAAGTTACACTCTAAGACATCCTTCGAGACATCAAAGACATCCTTTAAGACTTCAAGGGCACTCTTCGAGATATCAAAAGACACTCTCAAACACTCAAATTTACTCGCATCCTCAAACTTGTTCTCGATGCCATCAAAAGTATTTTCTCGTTCATCAAAGTTAATCTCAGAGTTAACAAAGGTAATCTCTAACTCACTTTCGTTCAACATATTAATTCGCTAAGTCCTCAAAGTTATTCTCTAAGACAACAAAGTCTTTCTCAGAGCTATCAAACTTGTTCTCAAAGTCATCAAAGTTATTCTCAGAGTCATCAAAGTTAATCTAAGACATCATTTTTCATCAAAGATATTCTCTCTAAACCATCAATGTTCTTCTCTAAGACATAAAAGTTATTCTCAGAGTCATCAAAGTGATCTCTAATTCACCTTCGTTCTCCCAAAGTTGTTCTCTAAGACACCTTCGTTCATCAAAGAAACTCTCCTTCTTCCATCATGATATTCTTTAAGACATCTTCAGTCATAAAATTTCTCTCCAAAATGTAACTAGTTCAGCTTTTCATACCAAACCTGCTTTTCTGTTAAAACATATTTTCTTAGTTGCTTTACCCTAAAACTGTTCTCTGAACTACACTGTTCAAACCTACGTAACCTATCCTCTCCACCCAATGTTACTTAGTTAACGTAACGTTCCTAAACCTAACTTTACCTATCCTAACATAACTTACCTTACCTTACCTAACTTTACCTATCTTACCTAACTTAACCTGCATAACCTAACTTTACCTATGTTACCTTACCTTACCTATCTTACCTAACTTAACCTGCATAACCTAACTTTACCTATGTTACCTTACCTATCTTACCTAACCTAACCTAACTTTACCTATGTTACCTTACCTTACCTTACCTTACCTATCTTACCTAACTTAACCTGCATAACCTAACTTTACCTATGTTACCTTACCTTACCTATCTTACCTAACTTAACCTGCATAACCTAACTTTACCTATGTTACCTTACCTTACCTATCTTACCTAACCTAACCTAACTTTACCTATGTTACCTTACCTTACCTTACCTATCTTACCTAACCTAACCTAACTTTACCTATGTTACCTAACTTAACCTTCATAACCTAACTTTACCTATCCTAACATAACTTACCTTACCTTCCCTATCTTACCTAACTTTACCTATCCTAACATAACTTACCTTACCTACCTTACCTAACTTTACCTATGTTACCTTACCTTACCTTACCTATCTTACCTAACTTAACCTGCATAACCTAACTTTACCTATGTTACCTTACCTTACCTATCTTACCTAACTTAACCTGCATAACCTAACTTTACCTATGTTACCTTACCTTACCTATCTTACCTAACCTAACCTAACTTTACCTATGTTACCTTACCTTACCTTACCTATCTTACCTAACCTAACCTAACTTTACCTATGTTACCTAACTTAACCTTCATAACCTAACTTTACCTATCCTAACATAACTTACCTTACTTTACCTATCTTACCTAACTTTACCTATCTTACATAACTTAACCTGCATAACCTAACTTTACCTATCCTAACCTAACTTACCTTACCTTACCCATCTTACCTAACTTTACCTATCTTACCTAACTTACCTTACCTTACCTATCTTAACCTGCTTAACCTATCTTACCTAACTTAACCTGCATAACCTAACTTTACCTATCCTAACATAACTTTCCTTACCTTACCTAACTCAACCTGCTTAACCTAACTTACCTAACTTACATAACTTAACCTAACTTACATAACTTAACCTGCTTAACCTAACTTACATAACTTAACCTAACTTACCTAACTTAACCTAACTTGCCTTACCTTACCTAACTTATATAACTTGTCTTACCTATCCTATCCTAACCTAACTTGTCTTACCTAACTTAATCTTACATTCCCAAACTGATGTATCCTAACTTATCTAGTCCAACCAGACATGCTCTAACTTACATAAGTATTCCTTCTTGTCTTTTGTGTTTCGTCAATCAGTGTCTCATATTCATTTACTCATTTCATTAGTTAATTTCTCAAATGGTCATTTTTGCAGATCAAGGGTTATTTGTTAAAGTTCATCAAGTTGCTCATAAGTTGTATTTACTAGGTTCTATCATATGTTCTTATTCCCCAACCCCTTAACCTAACCTCTTGTAATCTTAGTGTATTTAGTAGGTTCTATCTTATGTTCTTATTCCCCAACCCTTTAACCTAACCTTTCAGATGTAGTTTATTGTGTTTTTGACATATTTGTTGAATATATTATCCTTTTCCTAACCTTTCAGATGTAGTTTTGTTTCTCCTTTTTGTATATTTTTACCCAAACCATCTTTCCTTCTTTACTTTGATTCTCCTACTCCTTCTAACCCTCCTTTTCTATCTCTCTCCCTTATTCTCTCTCTTCCTCCCCCTCTCTCTCCCTCATTTGCTCAAATGCTCTCTTGTTTCTCAAATTCAAGTCTTATTGCTCCCATTCTCACACCCTCACTCTCATTCACTTAGTTTTTCTTTTTCTCAATTCAAGTCTTAGTGCTCCCATGCCCACACTCTCTCTCATTCTCTCTTCTTTGGTCCCATTTTCTTCCGCCCCCTCTCTCTTACTCCTTGTTCTTCTTTCATGCTCTCACTCCCTTGAGCTCTTGTTTCTCAATTTCAAGTCTTAGTAGATCTGATTCTTTACTATTGTAATTTTTATTATTACTATGATAAAGAATGAACTTATATGTGAAAACAAAGTAAAGAAGGAAAGAAGGTTTGGGTAAAAAGGTTAGGAAAAGGATAATATATTCAACAAATATGTCAAAAACACAATAAACTACATCTGAAAGGTTAGGTTAAAGGGTTGGGGAATAAGAACATAAGATAGAACCTACTAAATACACTAAGATTACAAGAGGTTAGGTTAAGGGGTTGGGGAATAAGAACATATGATAGAACCTAGTAAATACAACTTATGAGCAACTTGATGAACTTTAACAAATAACCCTTGATCTGCAAAAATGACCATTTGAGAAATTAACTAATGAAATGCGTAAATGAATATGAGACACTGATTGACGAAACACAAAAGACAAGAAGGAATACTTATGTAAGTTAGAGCATGTCTGGTTGGACTAGATAAGTTAGGATACATCTTACCTAACCTAGATAGGTTAGGTAAGATAGGTAATGTAAGGTAACATAGGTAAAGTTAGGTTATGCAGGTTAAGTTAGGTAAGATAGGTAAGGTAAGGTAAGGTAAGGTAACATAGGTAAAGTTAGGTTAGGTTAGGTAAGATAGGTAAGGTAACATAGGTAAAGTTAGGTTATGCAGGTTAAGTTAGGTAAGATAGGTAAGGTAAGGTAACATAGGTAAAGTTAGGTTATGCAGGTTAAGTTAGGTAAGATAGGTAAAGTTAGGTAAGGTAAGGTAAGTTATGTTAGGATAGGTAAAGTTAGGTTTAGGAACGTTACGTTAACTAAGTAACATTGGGTGGAGAGGATAGGTTACGTAGGTTTGAACAGTGTAGTTCAGAGAACAGTTTTAGGGTAAAGCAACTAAGAAAATATGTTTTAACAGAAAAGCAGGTTTGGTATGAAAAGCTGAACTAGTTACATTTTGGAGAGAAATTTTATGACTGAAGATGTCTTAAAGAATATCATGATGGAAGAAGGAGAGTTTCTTTGATGAACGAAGGTGTCTTAGAGAACAACTTTGGGAGAACGAAGGTGAATTAGAGATCACTTTGATGACTCTGAGAATAACTTTTATGTCTTAGAGAAGAACATTGATGGTTTAGAGAGAATATCTTTGATGAAAAATGATGTCTTAGATTAACTTTGATGACTCTGTGAATAACATTTGATGACTCTGAGAACAAGTTTGATGAACGAAGATATCTTACAGAGCAAATTTTATGTTTTCGAAGAATAACTTTTTGATGACTCTGGGAATGACTTTGTTGTCTTAGAGAATAACTTTGAGGGCTTAGAGAATGTCTTTGATGAATGGAAGTGAGTTAGAGAATAACATATCATGACTGAGAATAACTTTTGATAACTCTTAGAATAACTTTGATGTCTTAGAGAATAACTTTAGATGAATTTGAGAATGTCTTTGGATAACTCTGAGATTAACTTTGATGTCTTTGAAACAACTTTGATGAACGAGAGTGAGTTAGAGATTACCTTTGTTAACTCTGAGATCAACTTTGATGAACAAAAGTGAGTTAGAGATTACATTTGATAACTCTAAGATTAACTTTAGATGTCTCTGAGACAAACTTTTATAACATCGAAATTAACTTTAATGACCAAAAGTGAGTTAGAGAATACCTTTTGATGACTCCGAGAATAACTTGATGAACAAAGATGTTTTGGAAAGTTTCTCTGAAGAACGAAGGTGACTCTGAGAATAACTTTTATGTCTTAGAGAAGAACATTGATGGTTTAGAGAGAATATCTTTGATGAAAAATGATGTCTTAGATTAACTTTGATGACTCTGAGAATAACTTTGATGACTTTGAGAACAAGTTTGATAGCTCTGAGAAAGACTTTGTTGTCTTAGAGAATAACTTTGAGGACTTAGCGAATTAATATGTTGAACGAAAGTGAGTTAGAGATTACCTTTGTTAACTCTGAGATTAACTTTGATGAACGAGAAAATACTTTTGATGGCATCGAGAACAAGTTTGAGGATGCGAGTAAATTTGAGTGTTTGAGAGTGTCTTTTGATATCTCGAAGAGTGCCCTTGAAGTCTTAAAGGATGTCTTTGATGTCTCGAAGGATGTCTTAGAGTGTAACTTTGGTGTCTTTGAGTAAGTCCTTGATGTATTGAAGAGTGTCTTTGATTTCTCGAAGAGTAACTTTGGTGTAACGGAGAGCACCTTTGACTACTTTTCTTACTTAACGACATATAATTTTTACGAAAGTGCTGAAAAAGTTACATTTGACTATTTTTAGTGCTCCACAAAGTATAAATGGCAGTTAAGAACGACGATGATAGATATCTTTGACTATATTTTCTTACTTGACGAAAACATAATGGCTGTTACGAAATGATGAATATGACTTTTTCTGTTGATTGATGGATAATTTTAGTTATGAAATGACAATGAAACATGAAGAACACGGTTATTTTCTAATGACTAGGGAATAAGTTTAGTTATGAACAGTTTTGGAACGTTTCCTTTGACAATTTTTTCTTACTTGATGAAACATAGCGGCTGTTAAGAAAGTGCTGAAAGAAGTTTCCTTTGACAATTTTTAGCTAAGAGAAAGGTTGTTTTAGTTAAGAACAGTGTTGAACGAGGCTATTTCTGTTCCTATTAAGGAACGTTAAATAACATGTAAGGGAAAAAACCCAGAGAACATATGGGGAACATGGCAAAGAACATATGTAAGAAAAGTTGATGAATACAGTGAACATGCTGGGAATATGAACTTACAGAGAACATGAAAACATGATAAGGAGAATAGGGAATACAAAGAATGAACAATGGACTTGTGAAGAACATGGAGAATATGACAAAGAATGTAGAAAACATGTAAGTGAAGGTGAAAAACGAAGTGATCTTGTGAGGAACATGAACTTGTAGAGGAACATGAATATTGACAACGAACACAAAATATGGAAGTTAGCATGAATATTGAGTATAAAAGTTGTAAAGAGAACATGTGATGAAAATGAAAACATAGAAAATATGACTAGAATTTGTAGAGAACATAATGAGACTAAGAGAAAGATTACAGAAAAAATGGAGATACTTGTGAAAATATGAACTGAATGGGACTGTGAACATTTGAAGAACATGGAGTGAACACGGATGAGAATACGAAGAACACAGTGAATATTAAGAAAATATGCAAATACAGTACGATTATTGAAGGTTTGGATAAGTTGGGGATGAGAAGGTAAGGGAGGGAAAGGGTAAGGTGAGATGAGATGAGATGGAGGAAGGTGGGAGGGGGTGAAAGATAATTACACAGGTTGGGGTTATGTGTGTACTTGGATAAGAGTTAGGCTGGAGACGGACTTGATCGAATATATTTATGTCTGATGATCTAAGGCTGAGGAAATGGAACTTGGCTAATGTTCAGATTAATTTTACTACGTTAGAAATAAGGTGATCTTAAATCTCAGGGTGATTTAGTTGGAAAATAAAGAACTTGTACAAAATGAACTAAGCTGGGGGCACAAGAGTTGAAACTTGATAACTGAACTGGTTTTTATTTACTATGTCTGAAAATGTAGTTGGGTGTTTAAATCTCAGGGGGATTTGGTCTGATAGTAATGAATTTACATGAGTGAACTTGGACAGAGGACAAGAGCTAGAGTTTTATATTTGTTACTTCATATTTACTATGTCTGAAATACAGAGGGTAAAAAATTTTGGGGAAATTGATGGTTTATTTACAAAGACTTGAGGGTGGAAAAGGGTGGGGGACAAGAGCTGGAGCTCAGTAACTGACTTGATCTTATTTACTACGTCTGAAATATGACTGTTTAAAATTTCAGGGGGATTGGACTGCTAGTAGCGAAAATTTGGTCTCTGTCAAATTTGGGTCTTTAATTGGACTCTGATTAATTTCGATCATGAACTGGACTCTGAATATTTTGGCACAAAGTAGACTCTGGCGAATTTTCGGTATAAACCGGACTCTGATGAAATTTGAGCTTAAAACTGTCTCTGACTAATTTGCTCTCAAAGTAGACTCTGGCAAATTTCTGTTGATAATTGGACTCTGATGAAATATGAGCTTAAAACTGTCTCTGACTAATTTTACTCTCAAAGTAGACTCTGGCGAATTTCTGTTGATAATTGGACTCTGATGAAATATGAGCTAAAAACTGTCTCTGACTAATTTTGCTCTCAAAGTAGACTCTGGCGAATTTTCGGTATAAACTGGACTCTGATGAAATAAGAGCTTAAAACTGGGCTCTGTTCAATTTTGGTCTTTACAGATGAAATAGCCGTAAATGGATATAAAACTAAATGTTATGGATAAGTTGTCTGTTTTCCTTAACAAAACATCTAAGACAATATTCTCTGAAAATGGTCCTTTACAAATTCGGTCATAAACATATAAATAAACTTCTATGATTATTTGAAACTCTGAAAATAGTTGTAAGGAAATAGGAGGAGAGAGAGAGAGAGAGGGACGGTCCAGATATTATTATGGAGAAGATAAGATAAGATATGATAAGAGGAGACCTACAAGAAGCGTCTGGCTGGCTGGCTGGGCGTAAAGTAAATAAAGGTGACGCGAGAGATTGCGAAGTAAGGGGGAGGGAGGTGATGTGAGGTACGAGCTCCTGAAAACCCTGACTTACACAGATAACTTTCTAAATTTACCTGAAAAACTATGGTTTACATAGACGATATTTGTAAGTTGAAAACAGGTAAAATATGTCCGTAGAGTTCTCCTTGAAATGCTGTGACACAAACACGAATTTGAATTTCTCCCATAAGAACTTTAACAAAGTTGTATGAACTTATTTTCAGCACAAGAACTTTAACAAACTTCTAAAGTCTCGGAAATTATTTTTTCTCACAAAGAAATCCTTACCTCCAAATCTGTGACTGCCCAAATTCGCCTGAAAACTATAAGCCACACAGACGAATTTCTAAATTTACCTGAAAACCCTGTGCCACAGACACGAATTTCTAAATTTACCTGAAAACCCTGTGCCACAGACACGAATTTCTAAATTTACCTGAAAACCCTGTGCCACAGACACGAATTTCCCCGAAAACAAAAATTCGTCTGTGAGTCGTACGACTCACAGGGGAATTTTCCAAATTCACCTGAAACCCCCACGACTCACAAACGAATTTTCTCCCAGAAAAAAAAAATTTGTCTGTGAGTCTTACACCCTACTACTATACACCACCATCATTGTGTCATACACTGCTATCATTGTGTCATAAACCATCACTGTGTCATACACCACGATCGTTGTGTCATAAACTGCCATCATTGTATCAGACAACACCATCATTGTGCCATACACAACCATCATTGTGTCATACACTGCCATAATTGTGTCACACCCACAATCATTGTGTCATACACCACCATCATTGTGCCATACACCACCATCATTGAAACATACACTACTATCATTTTGTCATACACCACCATCATTGTGTCATACACCACTATCATTGAGACATACACTACTATCACTGTGTCATACACCACAATACTTGTGTCATACACCACCGTCATTGTGTCATATACCACCATCATTGTGTCATACACCACCATCATTGTGTCATACACCACCATCATTGTGTCATACGCCATCATTGTGTCATTCACCACCATCATAGTGCCATACACCACCATCATTGTGTAATGCACTGCCATCATTGTGTCATACACCACCATCATTGTGGCATACACCACCATCATTGTGCCATAAACAACCATCATTGTGTCATGCACTGCTATCATTGTGTCATACACTGCCATCATTGTGGCATACACTGCCATCATTGTGGCATACACTGCTATCATTGTGTCATACGTCACCATCATTGTGTCATACACCACTATCATTCAGTCATACTCCACTGTCATTGTGTCATACTCCACTGTCATTGTGTCATACACCAACATTACTGTATCATACACCACCATCATTGTGTCATACACCATTATCATTGAGTCATACACCACCATCATTGTGTCATACACCACAAACATTGTGTCATACACTACCATCATTGTGCTATATACCACCGTCATTGTGTCATACACCACCATCATTGTCTCATACACCAACATCATTGTGTCATACACCATCATCATTGTGTCAAGCACTGCAATCATTGTGTCATACTCCACTGTCATTGTGTCATACTCCACCCTCATTGTGTCACACACCACCATCATTGTGCCGTACACCACCATCATTGTGTCATACACCACCATCATTGTGTCATACACTGCTATCATTGTGTCATAAACCACCATCATTCTGTCATACACCACGATCGTTGTGTCATAAACTGCCATCATTGTGACACACAACACCATCATTGTGCCATACACCACCATCATTGTGTCATACACTGCCATAATTGTGTCACACCCACAATCATTGTGTCATACACCACCATCATTGTGCCATACACCACCATCATTGAAACACACTACTATCACTTTGTCATACACCACCATCATTGTGTCATACACCACTATCATTGAGACATACACTACTATCACTGTGTCATACATCACTATACTTGTGTCATACACCAACGTCATTGCGTCATACACCACCATCATTGTGTTATGCACCAACGTCATTGTGTCATACACCACCATCATTGTCTCATACACCACTGTCATTGTGTCATACACCACCATCATTGTGTCATACATTGCCATTATTGTGTCGTACACTACCATCATTGTGTCATATACCACCATCATTGTGTCATACACCACCATCATTGTGTCATACACCATCATCATTGTGTCATACACCATCATTGTGTCATACACCACCATCATAGTGCCATACACCACCATCATTGTGTAATGCACTGCCATCATTGTGTCATACACCACTATGATTGTGTCATACACCACCATCATTGTGTCATTCACCACCATCATTGTGCCATACACAAACATCATTGTGTCATGCACTGCTATCATTGTGTCATACACTGCCATCATTGTGGCATACACTGCTCTCATTGTGCCATACATCACCATCATTGTGTCATACACCACTATCATTGAGTCATACACCACCACGATTGTGTCATACACTTCCATCATTGTGTCATACTCCACTGTCATTGTGTCATACACCAACATTACTGTATCATACACCAACATCATTGTGTCATACACCATTATCATTGAGTCATACACCACCATAATTGTGTCATACACCACAAACATTGTGTCATACACTACCATCATTGTGCCATATACCACCGTCATTGTGTCATACACCACCATCATTGTCTCATACACCAACATCATTGTGTCATACACCGCCATCATTGTGTCGTACACTGCCTTTATTGTGTCATACACCACCATCATTGTGTCATACACCACCATCATTGTGTCATACACAACCATCATTGTGTCATACACTGCCATCATTGTGCCGTACACCACCATCATTGTGCCATACACCACCATCATTGTGTTATACACATCCATCATTGTGTCACACAACACCATCATTGTGTCATACTCTATCGTCATTGTGTCTTACATCACCATCATTGTGCCATACACCAAAATCATTGTATCACACACTACCATCATTGTGTCATACACCACCATCATTGTGTCATATACCACCTTTATTGTGTCAAACACCACTATCATTGTGCCATACACCATCATCATTGTGTCAAGCACTGCAATCATTGTGTCATACTCCACTGTCATTGTGTCATACTCCACCCTCATTGTGTCACACACCACCATCATTGTGCCATACACCACCATCATTGTGTCATACACCACCATCATTGTGTCATACTCTGCTATCATTGTGTCATAAACCACCATCATTGTGTCATACACCTCGATCGTTGTGTCATAAACTGCCATCATTGTGACACACAACACCATCATTGTGCCATACACCACCATCATTGTGTCATACACTGCCTTAATTGTGTCACACCCACAATCATTGTGTCATACACCACCATCATTGTGCCATACACCACCATCATTGAAACATACACTACTATCACTTTGTCATACACCACCATCATTGTGTCATACACCACTGTCATTGAGACATACACTACTATCACTGTGTCATACACCACTATACTTGTGTCATACACCAACGTCATTGCGTCATACACCACCATCATTGTGTTATGCACCAACGTCATTGTGTCATACACCACCATCATTGTCTCATCCACCACCATCATTGTGTCATACACCTCCATCATTGTGTCATACACTGCCATTATTGTGTCGTACACCACCATCATTGTGTCATACACAACCATCATTGTGTCATACACTGCCATCATTGTGCCATACACCACCATCATTGTGCCATACACCACCATCATTGTGTTATACACATCCATCATTGTGTCACACAACACCATCATTGTGTCATACTCTATCGTCATTGTGTCTTACATCACCATCATTGTGCCATACTCAAAAATCATTGTGTCATACACTGCCATCATTGTGTCATACACCACCATCATTGTGCCATTCACTACCATCATTGTGTCATATACCACCTTTATTGTGTCATACACAACCATAATTGTGCCATACACCACCATCATTATGTCCTACACTGACATCATTGTGTCATACACCACTGTCATTGTGTCAAACACCACTATCATTGTGCCATACACCATCATCATTGTGTCAAGCACTGCAATCATTGTGTCATACTCCACTGTCATTGTGTCATACTCCACCCTCATTGTGTCACACACCACCATCATTGTGCCGTACACCACCATCATTGTGTCATACACCACCATCATTGTTTCATACACTGCTATCATTGTGTCATGCACCACCATCATTGTGTCATACACCACGAACGTTGTGTCATAAACTGCCATCATTGAATCACACAACACCATCATTGTGCCATACACCAATATCATTGTGTCATACACTGCCATAATTGTGTCACGCCCACAATCATTGTGTCATACACCACCATCATTGTGCCATACACCACCATCATTGAAACATACACTACTATCACTTTGTCATACACCACCATCATTGTGTCATACACCACTATCATTGAGACATACACTACTATCACTGTCATACACCACCATACTTGTGTCATACACCACCGTCATTGCGTCATACACTACCATCTTTGTGTTATGCACCAACGTCATTGTGTCATACACCACCATCATTGTGTCATACACCACCATCATTGTGTCATTCACCATCCTCATTGTGTCATACACCACAATCATTGAGGTGTCATACACCACTGTCATTGTGTCAAACACCACTATCATTGTGCCATACACCATCATCATTGTGTCAAGCACTGCAATCATTGTGTCATACTCCACTGTCATTGTGTCATACTCCACCCTCATTGTGTCACACACCACCATCATTGTGCCGTACACCACCATCATTGTGTCATACACCACCATCATTGTTTCATACACTGCTATCATTGTGTCATGCACCACCATCATTGTGTCATACACCACGAACGTTGTGTCATAAACTGCCATCATTGAATCACACAACACCATCATTGTGCCATACACCAATATCATTGTGTCATACACTGCCATAATTGTGTCACGCCCACAATCATTGTGTCATACACCACCATCATTGTGCCATACACCACCATCATTGAAACATACACTACTATCACTTTGTCATACACCACCATCATTGTGTCATACACCACTATCATTGAGACATACACTACTATCACTGTCATACACCACCATACTTGTGTCATACACCACCGTCATTGCGTCATACACTACCATCTTTGTGTTATGCACCAACGTCATTGTGTCATACACCACCATCATTGTGTCATACACCACCATCATTGTGTCATTCACCATCCTCATTGTGTCATACACCACAATCATTGAGTCATATACCACCGTCATTGTGTCATACACCACCATTATTGAGTCATACACCACTATCATTGTGTCATATACCACCATCACAGTGCCATACATTGCCATCATTGTGTCATACAACACCATCATTGTGTCATACACTACCATCATTGTGTCATGCACCAACATCACTGTGTCATACACCACCATCATTGTGTCATACACCATTATCATTGTGTCATACACCACCATCATTGTGTCATACACCACCATCATTGTGTCATACACCACCATCATTGTGTCATACACTGCCATTATTGTGACATGCACCACAATCATTGTGTCATACGCAACCATCATTGTGTCATACACTGCCTTCATTGTGCCATACACCACCATCATTGTGCCATACACCACAATCATTGTGTTATACACATCCATCATTGTGTCACACAACACCATCATTGTGTCATACACCACCATCATTGTGAAATACACAACCATCATTGTGTCAAACACTGCAATAATTGTGCCATACACCACTATCATTGTGTCATACTCCACCCTCATTGAGTCACACACCACCATCATTGTGCCGTACACCATGATCATTGTGTTATACACCACCATCATTGTGTCATTCACCACTATCATAGTGTCATTCACTGCCATCATTGTGTCATACACCACCATCATTGTGTCATACACTGCCATCTTTGTGGTATATATCACACTCATTGTGTCATACAGCACCATCGTTGTGTCATACACTACCATCATTGTGTCATTCACTACCATCATTGTGTCATACATCACCGTCATTGTGTCATACACCACCATCATTGTGTCATACACCACAATCATTGTTATACACATCCATCATTGTGTCACACAACACCATCATTGTGTCATACACCACCATCATTGTGCCATACACAACCATCATTGTGTCAAACACTGCAATAATTGTGTCATACACCACTATCATTGTGTCATACTCCACCCTCATTGAGTCACACACCACTATCATTGTGCCGTACACCATGATCATTGTGTTATACACCACCATCATTGTGTCATACACCACTATCATAGTGCCATTCACTGCCATCATTGTGTCATACACCACCATCATTGTGTCATACACTACCATCATTGTGGTATATATCACCATCATTGTGTCATACAGCACCATCGTTGTGTCATACACTACCATCATTGTGTCATTCACTACCATCATTGTGTCATACATCACCGTCATTGTGCCATACACCACCCTCATTGTGTCATACACCACCATCATTGTGTCATACACCACCATCATTTAGTCATACACCATCATTGTGTCATACACCACCATCATTGTGCCATACACTACCATCATTGTGTCATGCACTGCCATCATTGTGTCATACACTGCCATTGTGTCATACACCAAATTCATTGTGTCTTACACTACCATCATTGTGTCATACACCACCGTCATTGTGTCATACACCAGCATGATTGTGTCATACACCACCATCATTGTGTCATACACCATTATCATTGTGTCATACACCACCATCATTGTGTCATACACCACCATCATTGTGTCATACACCACATTCATTGTGTCATACACTATCATTGTGTTATACACCACCGTCAATGTGTCATACACCAACATCCTTGTGTCATACACTACCATCATTGTGTCATACACCACTATCATTGTGTCATACACCACCATCATTGTGTCATACACTGCCATCATTGTGTTTTATATCACTATTACTGTGTCATACAGCACCATCGTTGTGTCATACACCACTATCATTGTGTCATACACCACCATCATTGTGTCATACACCACCGTCATTTTGTAATACACCACCATCATTTTGTCATACACCACCATCATTGTGTCATACACCACCATCATTTTGTCATACACCACCATTATTGTTTCATACACCACCATCATAGTGCCATACACCACCATCATTGTGTCATGCACTGCCATCATTGTGTCATACACCACTATGATTGTGTCATACACCTCCATCATTGTGTCATACACCACCATCATTGTGCCATACACAACCATCATTGTGTCATGCACTGCCATCATTGTGTCACACACTGCCATCATTGTGGCATACACTGCTATCATTGTGTCATACACCACTATCATTGAGTCATACACCACCATCATTGTGTCATACTCCACTGTCATTGTGTTATACACCAACATTACTGTGTTATACACCACCATCATTGTGTCATACACCACTATCATTGAGTCATACACCACCATCATTGTGTCATACTCCACTGTCATTGTGTTATACACCAACATTACTGTGTTATACACCACCATCATTGTGTCATACACCACTATCATAGTGTCATTCACTGCCATCATTGTGTCATACACCACCATCATTGTGTCATACACTGCCATCTTTGTGGTATATATCACACTCATTGTGTCATACAGCACCATCGTTGTGTCATACACTACCATCATTGTGTCATTCACTACCATCATTGTGTCATACATCACCGTCATTGTGTCATACACCACCATCATTGCGCCATACACCACCATCATTGTGTCATACTCCACTGTCATTGTGTTATACACCAACATTACTGTGTTATACACCACCATCATTGTGTCATACACCATTATCATTGTGTCATACACCACCATCATTGTGTCATACACCACAAACATTGTTTCATACACTACCATCATTGTGTCTTATACCACCCTCATTGTGTCATACACCACCATCATTGTGTCATACACCACCATCATTGTGTCATACACCACCATCATTGTGTCGTACACTGCCAATATTGTGTCATACACCGCCATCATTGTGTCATACACAACCATCATTGTGTCATACTCTATCGTCATTGTGTCTTACATCACCATCATTGTGCCATACATTAAAATCATTGTGTCATACACTGCCATCATTGTGTCATACACCACCATCATTGTGCCATTCACTACCAACATTGTGTCATATACCACCTCTATTGTGTCATACACAACCATCATTGTGCAATACACCACCATCATTGTGTCATACACTGCCATCATTGTGTCATACACCACTGTCATTGTGTCAAACACCACTATCTTTGTGCAATACACCATCATCATTGTGTCAAGCACTGCAATCATTGTGTCATACTCCACTATCATTGTGTCATACTCCACCCTCATTGTGTCACACACCACCATCATTGTGCCATTCACCACCATCATTGTGTCATACACCACTGTCATTGTGTCAAACACCACTATCTTTGTGCCATACACCATCATCATTGTGTCAAGCACTGCAATCATTGTGTCATACTCCACTATCATTGTGTCATACTCCACCCTCATTGTGTCACACACCACCATCATAGTGCCATACACCACCATCATTGTGTCATGCACTGCCATCATTGTGTCTGTTACGGCCATCTCGGGTCGCAACCGGGTTCTTTCTCTGATGTTGTTAGAGGTTGGGTATCCGGCCCCAAGCTAGTAGTGGCTTTCAAGGGATGTGATCAGTAACGCAAGTAAATTAAAGGGGAAGGGAGACAAAGGCAAAAAACTTAATATAATTATTACCGTCACCATAAATAATATATAAAAGATTACACGGGGGAGGTATAAACACCTCCCCCGTGTAATCTTGGGGTATGACACCAATGATGGTGGTGTCATACACCACCATCATTGTGTCATACACCACCATCATTGTGTCATACACCACCATCATTGTGTCATACACTGCCATTATTGTGACATACACCACAATCATTGTGTCATACAGCCATCATTGTGTCATACACTACCTTCATTGTGCCATACACCACCATCATTGTGCCATACACCACAATCATTGTGTTATACACATCCATCATTGTGTCACACAACACCATCATTGTGTCATACACCACCATCATTGTGCCATACACAACCATCATTGTGTCAAACACTGCAATAATTGTGTCATACACCACTATCATTGTGTCATACTCCACCCTCATTGAGTCACACACCACCATCATTGTGCCGTACACCATGATCATTGTGTTATACACCACCATCATTGTGTCATACACCACTATCATAGTGTCATTCACTGCCATCATTGTGTCATACACCACCATCATTGTGTCACACACTGCCATCTTTGTGGTATATATCACACTCATTGTGTCATACAGCACCATCGTTGTGTCATACACTACCATCATTGTGTCATTCACTACCATCATTGTGTCATACATCACCGTCATTGTGTCATACACCACCATCATTGTGTCATACACCACAATCATTGTTATACACATCCATCATTGTGTCACACAACACCATCATTGTGTCATACACCACCATCATTGTGCCATACACAACCATCATTGTGTCAAACACTGCAATAATTGTGTCATACACCACTATCATTGTGTCATACTCCACCCTCATTGAGTCACACACCACTATCATTGTGCCGTACACCATGATCATTGTTTTATACACCACCATCATTGTGTCATACACCACTATCATAGTGTCATTCACTGCCATCATTGTGTCATACACCACCATCATTGTGTCATACACTACCATCATTGTGGTATATATCACCATCATTGTGTCATACAGCACCATCGTTGTGTCAAACACTACCATCATTGTGTCATTCACTACCATCATTGTGTCATACATCACCGTCATTGTGTCATACACCACCATCATTGCGCCATACACCACCATCATTGTGTCATACTCCACTGTCATTGTGTTATACACCAACATTACTGTGTTATACACCACCATCATTGTGTCATACACCATTATCATTGTGTCATACACCACCATCATTGTGTCATACACCACAAACATTGTTTCATACACTACCATCATTGTGTCTTATACCACCCTCATTGTGTCATACACCACCATCATTGTGTCATACACCACCATCATTGTGTCATACACCACCATCATTGTGTCGTACACTGCCAATATTGTGTCATACACCGCCATCATTGTGTCATACACAACCATCATTGTGTCATACACTGCCATCATTGTGCCATACACCACCATCATTGTGCCATACATTACCATCATTGTGTTATACACATCCATCATTGTGTCACACAACACCATCATTGTGTCATACTCTATCGTCATTGTGTCTTACATCACCATCATTGTGCCATACATTAAAATCATTGTGTCATACACTGCCATCATTGTGTCATACACCACCATCATTGTGCCATTCACTACCATCATTGTGTCATATACCACCTCTATTGTGTCATACACAACCATCATTGTGCAATACACCACCATCATTGTGTCATACACTGCCATCATTGTGTCATACACCACTGTCATTGTGTCAAACACCACTATCTTTGTGCAATACACCATCATCATTGTGTCAAGCACTGCAATCATTGTGTCATACTCCACTATCATTGTGTCATACTCCACCCTCATTGTGTCACACCCCACCATCATTGTGCCATTCACCACCATCATTGTGTCATACACCACTGTCATTGTGTCAAACACCACTATCTTTGTGCCATACACCATCATCATTGTGTCAAGCACTGCAATCATTGTGTCATACTCCACTATCATTGTGTCATACTCCACCCTCATTGTGTCACACACCACCATCATAGTGCCATACACCACCATCATTGTGTCATGCACTGCCATCATTGTGTCTGTTACGGCCATCTCGGGTCGCAACCGGGTTCTTTCTCTGATGTTGTTAGAGGTTGGGTATCCGGCCCCAAGCTAGTAGTGGCTTTCAAGGGATGTGATCAGTAACGCAAGTAAATTAAAGGGGAAGGGAGACAAAGGCAAAAAACTTAATATAATTATTACCGTCACCATAAATAATATATAAAAGATTACACGGGGGAGGTATAAACACCTCCCCCGTGTAATCTTGGGGTATGACACCAATGATGGTGGTGTCATACACCACCATCATTGTGTCATACACCACCATCATTGTGTCATACACCACCATCATTGTGTCATACACTGCCATTATTGTGACATACACCACAATCATTGTGTCATACACAGCCATCATTGTGTCATACACTACCTTCATTGTGCCATACACCACCATCATTGTGCCATACACCACAATCATTGTGTTATACACATCCATCATTGTGTCACACAACACCATCATTGTGTCATACACCACCATCATTGTGCCATACACAACCATCATTGTGTCAAACACTGCAATAATTGTGTCATACACCACTATCATTGTGTCATACTCCACCCTCATTGAGTCACACACCACCATCATTGTGCCGTACACCATGATCATTGTGTTATACACCACCATCATTGTGTCATACACCACTATCATAGTGTCATTCACTGCCATCATTGTGTCATACACCACCATCATTGTGTCATACACTGCCATCTTTGTGGTATATATCACACTCATTGTGTCATACAGCACCATCGTTGTGTCATACACTACCATCATTGTGTCATTCACTACCATCATTGTGTCATACATCACCGTCATTGTGTCATACACCACCATCATTGTGTCATACACCACAATCATTGTTATACACATCCATCATTGTGTCACACAACACCATCATTGTGTCATACACCACCATCATTGTGCCATACACAACCATCATTGTGTCAAACACTGCAATAATTGTGTCATACACCACTATCATTGTGTCATACTCCACCCTCATTGAGTCACACACCACTATCATTGTGCCGTACACCATGATCATTGTTTTATACACCACCATCATTGTGTCATACACCACTATCATAGTGTCATTCACTGCCATCATTGTGTCATACACCACCATCATTGTGTCATACACTACCATCATTGTGGTATATATCACCATCATTGTGTCATACAGCACCATCGTTGTGTCATACACTACCATCATTGTGTCATTCACTACCATCATTGTGTCATACATCACCGTCATTGTGTCATACACCACCATCATTGCGCCATACACCACCATCATTGTGTCATACTCCACTGTCATTGTGTTATACACCAACATTACTGTGTTATACACCACCATCATTGTGTCATACACCATTATCATGGTGTCATACACCACCATCATTGTGTCATACACCACAAACATTGTTTCATACACTACCATCATTGTGTCTTATACCACCCTCATTGTGTCATACACCACCATCATTGTGTCATACACCACCATCATTGTGTCATACACCACCATCATTGTGTCGTACACTGCCAATATTGTGTCATACACCGCCATCATTGTGTCATACACAACCATCATTGTGTCATACACTGCCATCATTGTGCCATACACCACCATCATTGTGCCATACATTACCATCATTGTGTTATACACATCCATCATTGTGTCACACAACACCATCATTGTGTCATACTCTATCGTCATTGTGTCTTACATCACCATCATTGTGCCATACATTAAAATCATTGTGTCATACACTGCCATCATTGTGTCATACACCACCATCATTGTGCCATTCACTACCATCATTGTGTCATATACCACCTCTATTGTGTCATACACAACCATCATTGTGCAATACACCACCATCATTGTGTCATACACTGCCATCATTGTGTCATACACCACTGTCATTGTGTCAAACACCACTATCTTTGTGCAATACACCATCATCATTGTGTCAAGCACTGCAATCATTGTGTCATACTCCACTATCATTGTGTCATACTCCACCCTCATTGTGTCACACACCACCATCATTGTGCCATTCATCACCATCATTGTGTCATACACCACTGTCATTGTGTCAAACACCACTATCTTTGTGCCATACACCATCATCATTGTGTCAAGCACTGCAATCATTGTGTCATACTCCACTATCATTGTGTCATACTCCACCCTCATTGTGTCACACACCTCCATCATAGTGCCATACACCACCATCATTGTGTCATGCACTGCCATCATTGTGTCTGTTACGGCCATCTCGGGTCGCAACCGGGTTCTTTCTCTGATGTTGTTAGAGGTTGGGTATCCGGCCCCAAGCTAGTAGTGGCTTTCAAGGGATGTGATCAGTAACGCAAGTAAATTAAAGGGGAAGGGAGACAAAGGCAAAAAACTTAATATAATTATTACCGTCACCATAAATAATATATAAAAGATTACACGGGGGAGGTATAAACACCTCCCCCGTGTAATCTTGGGGTATGACACCAATGATGGTGGTGTCATACACCACCATCATTGTGTCATACACCACCATCATTGTGTCATACACCACCATCATTGTGTCATACACTGCCATTATTGTGACATACACCACAATCATTGTGTCATACACAGCCATCATTGTGTCATACACTACCTTCATTGTGCCATACACCACCATCATTGTGCCATACACCACAATCATTGTGTTATACACATCCATCATTGTGTCACACAACACCATCATTGTGTCATACACCACCATCATTGTGCCATACACAACCATCATTGTGTCAAACACTGCAATAATTGTGTCATCCACCACTATCATTGTGTCATACTCCACCCTCATTGAGTCACACACCACCATCATTGTGCCGTACACCATGATCATTGTGTTATACACCACCATCATTGTGTCATACACCACTATCATAGTGTCATTCACTGCCATCATTGTGTCATACACCACCATCATTGTGTCATACACTGCCATCTTTGTGGTATATATCACACTCATTGTGTCATACAGCACCATCGTTGTGTCATACACTACCATCATTGTGTCATTCACTACCATCATTGTGTCATACATCACCGTCATTGTGTCATACACCACCATCATTGTGTCATACACCACAATCATTGTTATACACATCCATCATTGTGTCACACAACACCATCATTGTGTCATACACCACCATCATTGTGCCATACACAACCATCATTGTGTCAAACACTGCAATAATTGTGTCATACACCACTATCATTGTGTCATACTCCACCCTCATTGAGTCACACACCACTATCATTGTGCCGTACACCATGATCATTGTTTTATACACCACCATCATTGTGTCATACACCACTATCATAGTGTCATTCACTGCCATCATTGTGTCATACACCACCATCATTGTGTCATACACTACCATCATTGTGGTATATATCACCATCATTGTGTCATACAGCACCATCGTTGTGTCATACACTACCATCATTGTGTCATTCACTACCATCATTGTGTCATACATCACCGTCATTGTGCCATACACCACCATCATTGTGTCATACACCACCATCATTGTGTCATACACCACCATCATTGTGTCATACACCACCATCATTGTGTCATACACCATCATTGTGTCATACACCACCATCAATGTGCCATGCACTACCATCATTGTGTCATGCACTGCCATCATTGTGTCATACACTGCCATTGAGTCATACACCACATTCATTGTGTCTCACACTACCATCATTGTGTCATACACCACTGTCATTGTGTCATACACCAACATGATTGTGTCATACACCACCATCATTGTGTCATACACCATTATCATTGTGTCATACACCACCATCATTGTGTCATACACCACCATCATTGTGTCATACACCACATTCATTGTGTCATACACCACATTCATTGTGTCATACACTATCATTGTGTTATACACCACCGTCAATGTGTCATACACCAACATCCTTGTGTCATACACCATTATCATTGTGTCATACACCACCATCATTGTGTCATACACCATCATTGTGTCATACACCACCATCAATGTGCCATGCACTACCATCATTGTGTCATGCACTGCCATCATTGTGTCATACACTGCCATTGAGTCATACACCACATTCATTGTGTCTCACACTACCATCATTGTGTCATACACCACTGTCATTGTGTCATACACCAACATGATTGTGTCATACACCACCATCATTGTGTCATACACCATTATCATTGTGTCATACACCACCATCATTGTGTCATACACCACCATCATTGTGTCATACACCACATTCATTGTGTCATACACCACATTCATTGTGTCATACACTATCATTGTGTTATACACCACCGTCAATGTGTCATACACCAACATCCTTGTGTCATACACCATTATCATTGTGTCATACACCACCATCATTGTGTCATACACCACCATCATTGTGTCATACACCACCATCATTGTGTCATACACTGCCATCATTGTGTTATATATCACTATCATTGTGTCATACTCCACCCTCATTGTGTCACACACCACCATCATAGTGCCATACACCACCATCATTGTGTCATGCACTGCCATCATTGTGTCTGTTACGGCCATCTCGGGTCGCAACCGGGTTCTTTCTCTGATGTTGTTAGAGGTTGGGTATCCGGCCCCAAGCTAGTAGTGGCTTTCAAGGGATGTGATCAGTAACGCAAGTAAATTAAAGGGGAAGGGAGACAAAGGCAAAAAACTTAATATAATTATTACCATCACCATAAATAATATATAAAAGATTACACGGGGGAGGTATAAATACTAGAATGTACAACGTAGTCTTCAGAAGAAGACTCTGGACGTTCATGGTGCTCAACGGTGCTAAGCTCTTGGTCCTCTTGTGGCCTCACGACGAATCCTTCGATTCTCTTGATTCTACCCTGGCCACAGGCCAGCCAAATCACAGTTCCACTGGGGGCACCGTCGTGGAGGCCATCAACCACAAGTCCAGCCAGTAGCTGGCAGGTTCCAATCAGCAGCGCTGGTTAGGCCACTCCACGACCGATACTAGGGTAGCGAGCCCTAGTCAGGAGCCTCGTGTGATCCCACAGACCACTCTCCTTGCCACAACACCCCAGTGGTTAAGCGTCTCCACCAGTAAGTCCCGGGTACGACAATCCCTCAACTGCCACGTCACAGGCAGGCTAACACCACAGTGTTCATCCGGGGGGCGACTCACAGCTGCTGCAGCAAATACTTGGAGATGAGACGGCTGCCTTGGGTAGACTCATCCAACTTCCATTACAGCAGTCCCAGGTCGACTCTGTAATCAGACACGTCATCAGTAATAGGGACACTCTAGGGTACCTCACTTACAGGCTTAGACACAAACGTCCGACGTATCCACTCCATAGATGGCGTTGCTGTCTAAGCTCCACCTCACCAGAGGTCAGCAGCGGCTGTATTATGAGCTGATCAGGACTGGAAACTAGCCCTTGTGGCCAGTATACCTCGTCCTCACCAGGTGGCGTCGTCCATTTGGAGGTGGTTTCGGGAGCTGACCCACAGATGGCGCGGTCGTCACTGCTCCGTGCTCGAACGCTGGGCTCGGGTCCGTAACACCTCCCCACCAAAAAGAATTTGGTTTGGGGTTCTATAAAGAAAAACACAAACCAAATTAGTACGTGGATTCAACTCCACACGGACTCACGTACATTACGAACTGGAGTGGCGAGGATGTCCTGTCCACAGAACTGTCCGAACGGGAAACTCTGGCACAGATGAAACTTGAAGATATTAGGCAATGACCTGCCTGTTGCAACTTCCCACACCTCCACCGAGATGTTAATCCAGAGCATAATCTCACATCTCTCGAGTAAGGATCGGTATAGACACGATCTGGGGCGACTTGACACTTCCCTGTGTCGTGGCACCGATGATGGCTGGTCACAGACGGTATTTCTGGTACCGGTCCGGCGGTCCTTCAGGGAGACGGGAACCTGGAATACAGGGGTCAGGTAATTTAGAGCGACAGCGACAGCGGGTAAGTCAATACTTACTGCATACTCGCCTACTAGGCCCACACCTAGTTCCAACAGAGCTGCTTGTACACTGCAGATGGTGTCTGCTCTGCCACCGTCATGTCGACCAACGTTCCGTATAACGCTGCATCTAGGCTCAGCAATCACGCGGGTGGTGTCAACCTGTCGGAAACAGTCACTCATATTATCATATCTCGTACCTCCTGTATCTACCATCACCTTCCAGGTCCCTCCTTTGACTGCAACACTCGCAGTGCAAATCTCCAATCCCTGGGATTTCTTCACGATGTTCATGGGAGCCATCATCCGTTGGGTCGTCCACTGGTCCTTACTGAGAGCACACACGAGAATAAAACAAAATACCGCTAAGAAACATTTGGTTAACTCAGGGATAAGTTTCATGAGCCTGAAATGTCCATAGCCAGCTATATCCATTAGCTTGGTTTGGACCGAAGAGGGCTCTAGAACCTTCACACATACCTCACATACCTCCGACGACTAGGGAATCTCTGGCTGGTTCAATGAACGCTGTACCTTGCCATACCGCAAGTACACATGCGCCTTCGCTCCAGACTCTTTGGTATCCGTGGGTGCTTGCACACGAGACCTCTCTCCATGCTCAGTTGCCTCTGCCATCGTAACCGCATGTTTCTCGTCGGGAGAAGAATCAGGAGACTCTGCTAGAATACTGTCAATCTGTAGGCGAGAGGAAGGATTAAACATGTTATCTATTTCCAGGTCTGTCTGTACCTGGATATTACCACTGCCTGCTGTTACCTCAGACCTTGCTGTTCCGGCTGACTCGTCCGCAACCTTGGGATGATTGTTGCTCCAATCTGTCACCAAGTCGTTGGCTAGTACCACGTCAATCCCAGCTATAGGGAGGGTATCGACTACTGCCAATGCACATGTGCCGCTGAAGTAAGGCGAGTCGAGATATACCGGCACTAAGGGGGCGACATACTGCGTCCTAGGAAACCCGACTAGGACAACCTTTTGTCCCCTATCCACACTCACTCCCTCGGGTAACGAGCTACTCACGATCAGGGACTGGGCTGCTCCACTATCTCTGAGCACTACAACAGATCTACCAGTATTACCACTCGATACATACCCGCTTGAAGTGTGAGGGGAAAACAATCTGGATTCTTCCTGACTAGTCATCAGGGACGGGGTTCCCTCTGGTGGTGTCACACAGCTCACTAACATCACCTCCCTACGTGGGCCGCTACCTCTTCTGCCTCGGCACATAGCAGCTACATGCCCTTTCTGCCCACAAGTCCAACACGCCATATTCCTCCTCGGACTCCGATGTTTCGGACTGCTAGGACTGGTCCTTCGAGGGCTACTTGGGGGCGTCTTCTTAGCGCTTTGTGGGACGGGGGTCTCCTCGTCGTCATGACGAGGTTTGTCAAACCGGCGTGGGTAATTCCTCGGGACGTACTTACCAGAAGGCCTATGCGTCAGGATGTATTCCTCAGCCATGGTGGCTGCCGCACTCAAGGTCTCTACCTGCTGTTCCTCTAGATACGTCTTTAGATCTCCAGACAGACAGTCTTTGAAGTCCTCTAACAGTATGAGCTGCTCGAGGTCTTCTTTGGTCTCCACCTTCCGAGAGGTACACCATTCTTGGAAAAGCCGCTCCTTGATTGTGGCGAATTCGGTGAAAGTGTGCTCTGAGATCTTTTTCAGGTTCCTGAACTTTTGCCTGTAAGCCTCGGGTACCAATTGGTAAGCCATGAGCACTACCTTCTTCACCTTGTCATAATCGCCGGAGTCGTCAAGGGACAACGTGGAGTAGGCAATTTGGGCCTTCCCAGTCAAAACTGACTGTATCATGATGGCCCAATTCTCCTTTGGCCACTCCAACGAGGCTGCGACTTTCTCGATGGCCGCGAAGAATTTCGACACTTCCTTCTCATTGAATTTTGGGACCACTTTGATGTTCCTCACCGGATCGAAAATGCTTGTGTCCATTCTTTGCCTCCCACCGCCTAACCGCAATACTTCCAGCTCATGTTGTCTCTCTCTTTCCTCTCTGTCTCGTCGTTCTTGCCTGTCTAGTTCTTCTCTTTCTCTTTCTCGTTCTTCTCTTTCTCGTTTCTCTTATCTTTCTCTTTCTTCTCTTTCTCGTTTCTCTTCTCTTTCTTTTTCTCGCTCTTCTCTTTCTCTTTCTCTTTGTCGTTCTTCTCTTTCTCGTTCTTCCCTTTTTCTTTCTCGTTCTTCTCTTTCTTTTTCTCGTTCTAATTCTAAACGCCTCATCTCTAATTCTTTTTCTTGTCTCTCTCTTTCCATTTCTAATTTCTTCCATTCTATCTCACGATTTATTTCCAAGGCACGCATTTTTACTGTAAGTAAGCTAATATTCAGCTCACCTGCATCGCTGTCAATGTCACTGCCCTTATCTTCCTTTTCAGTGGAAGCTATTTCGTCACCTTCTTTTATACTATGCGCCTCGCCTTCCTGTTTCTCCTCGGCCTTCAAATGCTTGTGAACCTTGGACAAGACCTCCACACGGGAATCACTGGCTCGTATCTTGATCTCCAGGTAGGCACTAACTAGTACGAGTTCCTGTTTCCCCAGATATTTTAATCTGGCAAGACAGTCCTCCTTGTTCAGAAAAGCCTGAACATCGTCCAGATCGTCGATGGTCGATTTTTCTGCAATTGTCACTGAGATGGAACACTAGCACTTAACACACCGCTTCACTTTTAGCACTTAACGCACCGAGCACTGTTCCACGTCAATATTGCACTTTATCGCACCTAGCGCCTCACTTGCCAATATTGCACGTAATCACTGGGCACCGCACTACACAATATTGCACTTAATCACAGCGAACACTTCGCTATACAATGTTGCACGTAATCACACCGAGCACCGCACTACGCAATATTGCACTTAATCACTGAGCACCGCACAGGATGTATAACGTCCTAATAGTCACACACAGGGGGAATTATTTACAGGGATTACGCCAGGGAGGTTGGGTATCCAGCCCCAAGCTAGTAGTGGCTTTCAAGGGATGTGATCAGTAACGCAAGTAAATTAAAGGGGAAGGGAGACAAAGGCAAAAAACTTAATATAATTATTACCGTCACCATATATAATATATAAAAGATTACACGGGGAGGTATAAACACTAGAATGTACAACGTAGTCTTATTCTGAAGACTCTGGACGTTCACGGTGCTCAACGGTGCTAAGCTCTTGGTCCTCTTGTGGCCTCACGACGAATCCTTTGATTCTCTTGAGTCTACCCTGGCTACAGGCCAGCCAAATCACAGTTCCACTGGGGGCACCGTCGTGGAGGCCATCAACCACAAGTCCAGCCGGTAGCTGGCAGGTTCCAATCAGCAGCGCTGGTTAGGCCACTCCACGACCGATACTAGGGCAGCGAGCCCTAGTCAGGAGCCTCGTGTGATCCCACAGACCACTCTCCTTGCCACAACACCCCAGTGGTTAAGCGTCTCCACCAGTCAGTCCCGGGTACGACAATCCCTCAACTGCCACGTCACAGGCAGGCTAACACCACAGTGTTCATCCGGGGGCGACTCACAGCTGCTGCAGCAAATACTTGGAGACGAGACGGCTGCCTTGGGTAGACTCATCCAACTTCCATTACAGCAGTCCCAGGTCGACTCTGTAATCAGACACGTCATCAGTAATAGGGACACTCTAGGGTACCTCACTTACAGGCTTAGACACAAACGCCCAACGTATCCACTCCATAGATGGCGTTGCTGTCTAAGCTCCACCTCACCAGAGGTCAGCAGCGGCTGTATTATGAGCTGATCAGGACTGGAAACTAGCCCTTGTGGCCAGTATACCTCGTCCTCACCAGGTGGCGTCGTCCATTTGGAGGTGGTTTCGGGAGCTGACCCACAGATGGCGCGGTCGTCATTGCTCCGTGCTCGGACGCTGGGCTCGGGTCCGTAACAGTGTCATACACCACTATGATTGTGTCATACACCACCATCATTGTGTCATACACCACCATCATTGTGCCATACACAACCATCATTGTGTCATGCACTGCCATCATTGTGTCATACACTGCATCATTGTGGCTTACACTGCTATCATTGTGTCATACATTACCATCATTGTGTCATACACCACTATCATTGAGTCATACACCACCATCATTGTGTCATACACTTCCATCATTGTGTCATACTCCACTGTCATTGTGTTATACCCCAACATTACTGTGTTATACACCACCATCATTGTGTCATACACCATTATCATTGTGTCATACACCACCATCATTGTGTCATACACCACAAACATTGTGTCATACACTACCATCATTGTGTCATATACCACCCTCATTGTGTCATACACCACCATCATTGTGTCATACACAACCATCATTGTGTCATACACCACCATCATTGTGTCGTACACTGCCATTATTGTGTCATACACCACCATCATTGTGTCATACACCACCATCATTGTGTCGTACACTGCCATTATTGTGTCATACACCACCATCATTGTGTCATACATAACCATCATTGTGTCATACACTGCCATCATTGTGCCATACACCACCATCATTGTGCCATACACCACCATCATTGTGTCATACACCACCAATATTGTGTCATACACCACCATCATTGTGTCGTACACTGCCATTATTGTGTCATACACCACCATCATTGTGTCATACACCACCATCATTGTGTCGTACACTGCCATTATTGTGTCATACACCACCATCATTGTGTCATACATAACCATCATTGTGTCATACACTGTTATCATTGTGCCATACACCACCATCATTGTGCCATACACCACCATCATTGTGTTATACACATCCATCATTGTGTCACACAACACCATCATTGTGTCATACTCTATCGTCATTGTGTCTTACATCACCATCATTGTGCCATACACCAAAATCATTGTGTCATACACTGCCATCATTGTGTCATACACCACCATCATTGTGCCATTCACTACTATCATTGTGTCATATACCACCTTTATTGTGTCATACACAACCATCATTGTGCAATACACCACCATCATTGTGTCATACACTGCCATCATTGTGTCATACACCACTGTCATTGTGTCAAACACCACTATCTTTGTGCCATACACCATCATCATTGTGTCAAGCACTGCAATCATTGTGTCATACTCCACTATCATTGTGTCATACTCCACCCTCATTGTGTCACACACCACCATCATTTTCATTAGATATTTGTTTAAGAATTCTCTTTGTCACTGCTAATGAAGCACCCATATCAATTTCTACCACTGGTTTTCTGCAGGCTGACTTAGCAAGCATATCAACAGTGTCATGCCTTGAGATGCCAACATGTGATGGTATCCATAGGAATTTAATCTCAAATCTGTTTTCTTTGGCAGCTAAAACATTTATTCGAATATCACTGACTATTTTCTGGGTGTCACTACTCTCACCGACCTAACAAATTCTCAAAGACCTGAAAGTTGTAGCATTAAATATTATGATAGATATCGTGAGGAGACATTCACATATGGGACTAATAGAACAAGAACCCGGCAATGTGATGTTATAGTGGCCAGAATACGCCTGGGATTTAGACGTATCTGGCAGCTTTCTCAAAACCCAAATGTCGAGTACACAATGTGTCAACTTTGTGAAAGAGAAAACATGCACTCTCTTGAACATTATATTGTAGAGTGTCCAATACTGACTGACTTTCGCCCTCCTGGCCTAAGGTATGCTGAACTCTGTAGCTACTATATGAGTACTGGAACACTTGATGATATATTGGACTTGTATCCAAAATTGACCATGTAATGTATCAATCATACAATGTATGTATGTGATGTAACTATATAACTTGAGCTTGTAAAAGCACCTTCATCACCTTCAGTGATTAAGTGCTTAATTGCACACTAGTTCTTTATCAGCTACCTCACCCTGTCAGGGTAAATGAGACAAATGTATGTGAAGCATGTGTGTGTGTATGTGTGTGTGTGTATGTATATGTATGGGTATAAAGCATATATGGAAGCTGATCAGAATTACATTTCACCTTTGTGAATGTACATTAATGATACTATGTAAAAGACACATCTAATACTTTATGTAGGGCATACGTAAATCTGTGTATCAATGTATTTACGTATGTAGGTTAGCTTAGCATTTTAAAAGCACCGAATCACCTTCTGTGGTTGAGTGTTCAATAAACCCTTGAACTATATGTTTAACTCTTCTCTAACCCTGTCCATGGAGGACAGAAGAAAATGTATATATGCTGGTTAGCATTGTAAATGTGTGGCCACGTCTGTGGTAGAAAATAATAATAAAAAAAAATAAATAAATAAATAAAAAAACACCATCATTGTGCCGTACACCACCATCATTGTGTCATACACCACCATCATTGTGTCATACACTACTATCATTGTGTCATACACCACCATCATTGTGTCATACACCATGATCGTTGTGTCATAAACTGCCATCATTGTATCACACAACACCTTCATTGTGCCATACACCACCATCATTGTGTCATACACTGCCATAATTGTGTCACACCCACAATCATTGTGTCATACACCATTATCACTGTGCCATATACCACCATCATTGAAACATACACTACTATCACTTTGTCATACACCACCATCATTGTGTCATACACCACTATCATTGAGACATACACTACTATCACTGTGTCATACACCACCATCATTGTGTTATACACCACTATCAATGTGTCTTACACCACCATCATTGTGTCATACACCATTAACATTGTGTCATACACCTCCATCATTGTGTCATACACCACAAACATTGTGTCGTACACTACCATCATTGTGCCATATACCACCATCATTGTGCTATACACCACCATCATTGTGTCATGCACTACCATCATTGTGTCATACACCACATTCATTGTGTCATACACTACCATCATTGTGTCATACACCACTGTCATTGTGTCATACACCAACATCATTGTGTCATACACCACCATGATTGTGTCATACACTATTATCATTGTGTCATACACCACAATTATTGTGTCATACACCACAATTATTGTGTCATACACCACCATCATTGTGTCATACACCACATTCATTGTGTCATACACTACCATCATTGTGTCATACACCACCGTCATTGTGTCATACTTCAACATCATTGTGTCATACACCATTATCATTGTGTCATACACCACCATCATTGTGTCGTACACCACCATCATTGCGTCATACATCACCATCATTGTGTCATACACCACCATCATTGTGTCATACACTGCCATCATTGTGTTATTTATCACTATCATTGTGTCATACACCACCATCGTTGTGTCATACTCAACCACCATTGTGTCATACACCACCATCATTGTGTCATACACCACTGTCATTGTGTCATACACCACTATCATTGTGTCATACACCACCATCATTGTGTCATACACCACTATCATTGTGTCATACACCACCATCATTGTGTCATACACCGCCATCATTGTGTCATACACCACATTCATTATGTCATACACTACCATCATTGTGTCATACTCCACTGTCATTGTGTCATACACCAACATCATTGTGTCATACACCACCATCATTGTGTCATATACCATTATCATTGTGTCATACACCACCATCATTGTGTCATACACCACCATCATTGGGTCATACACCACCATCATTGTTTCATACACTGCCATCATTGTGTTATATGTCACTATCATTGTGTCATAAACCACCATCGTTGTGTCATACACCACCATCATTGTGTCATACACCACCATCATTGTGTCATACACCACTGTCATTGTGTCATACACCACCATCATTGCGTCATACACCACCATCATTGTGTCATACACCACCATCATTGTGTCATACACCACCATCATTGTGTCATAAAACCACCATCATTGTGTCATAAAACCACCATCATAGTGCCATGCACAAACATCATTGTGTCATGCACTGCCATCATTGTGTCTTGCACTGCCATCATTGTGTCATACACCACTATGATTGTGTCATACACCATTATCATTGTGTCATACACCACCATCATTGTGCCATACACATCCATCATTGTGTCATGCACTGCCATCATTGTGTCATACACTGCCATCATTGTGGCATACACTGCTATCATTGTGTCATACATCACCATCATTGTGTCATGCACCACTATCATTGTGTCATACACTACCATCATTGTGTCATACTCCACTGTCATTGTGTCATACACCAACAATACTGTGTCATACACCACCATCATTGTGTCATACAACACCATCATTGTGTCATACACTGCCATCATTGTGTTATATATCACTATCATTGTGTCATACACCACCATCGTTGTGTCATACACCACCATCGTTGTGTCATACACCACCATCATTGTGTCATACACCACCATCATTGTGTCATACACCACCATCATTGTGTCATACACCACCATCATTGTGTCATACACCACCATTATTGTGTCATACACCACCATCATAGTGCCATACACCACAATCATTGTGTCATGCACTGCAATCATTGTGTCATACACCACTATGATTGTGTCATACACCACCATCATTGTGTCATACACCCCCATCATAGTGCCATACACCACCATCATTGTGTCATGCACTGCCATCATTGTGTCATACACCACCAAGATTGTGTCATACACCACCATCATTGTGTCATACAACACCATCATTGTGCCATACACCACCATCATTGTGTCATGCACTGCCATCATTGTGTCATACACTGCCATCATTGTGGCATACACTGCCATCATTGTGTCACACACCACTATCATTGAGTCATACACCATTATCATTGTGTCATGCACTACCATCATTGTGTCATACTCCACCGTCATTATGTCATACACCAACATCACTGTGTCATACATCACCATCATTGTGCCATACACCACTATCATTGAGTCATACACCACCATCATTGTGTCATACACTACCATCATTGTGTCATGCTCCACCGTCATTGTTTCATACACCAACATCACTGTGTCATACACCACCATCATTGTGTCATACACCATTATCATTGTGTCATACACCTTTATCATTGTGTCATACACCACAAACATTGTGTCGTACACAACAATCATTGTGCCATATACCACCGTCTTTGTGTCATACACCACCATCATTGTGTCATACACCACCATCATTATGTCATACACCACCATCATTGTGTCATACACTGCCATTATTGTGACATACACCACAATCATTGTGTCATACACAACCTTCATTGTGTCAAACACTGCCTTCATTGTGCCATACACCACCATCATTGTGCCATACACCACAATCATTGTGTTATACACATCCATCATTGTGTCACACAACACCATCATTGTGTCTTACGCTACCATCATTGTGCCAAACACAACCATCATTGTGTCAAACACTGCAATCATTGTGTTATACACCACTATCATTATGTTATGCTTCACCCTCATTGAGTCACACAACACCATCATTGTGCCGTACACCATGGTCATTGTGTTATACACCACCATCATTGTGTCATACACCACTATCATAGTGTCATTCACTGCCATCATTGTGTCATACACCACCATCATTGTGTCATACACTGCCATCATTGTGGTATATATCACCCTCATTGTGTCATACAGCACCATCGTTGTGTCATACACTACCATCATTGTGTCATTCACTACCATCATTGTGTCATACTCCACCGTCATTATGTCATACACCAACATCATTGTGTCATACACCACCATCATTGTGTCATGCACTGCCATCATTGTGTCATACACTGCCATCATTGTGTCATACACCACATTCTTTGTGTCATACACTACCATCATTGTGTCATACACCACCGTCATTGTGTCATACTCCAACATCATTGTGTCATATACTACCATCATTGTGTCATACACCATTATCATTGTGTCATACACCACCATCATTGTGTCATACACCATTATCATTGTGTCATACACCACATTCATTGTGTCATACACTACCATCATTGTGTCATACACAAACGTCAATGTGTCATACACCAATATCCTTGTGTCATACACCACCATCATTGTGTCATACACCACCATCATTGTGTCATACACCACCATCATTGTGTCATACACCACCATCATTGTGTCATACACTGCCATCATTGTGTTATATATACCTATCATTGTGCCATACACTACCATCGTTGTGTCATACACCACCATAATTGTGTCATACACCACCATCATTGTGTCATACACCACCGTCATTGTGTCATACACCACTATCACTGTGTCATACACCACTATCATTGTGTCATACACCACCATCATTGTGTTATACACCACCATTATTGTGTCATACACCAACATCATAGTGCTATACACCACCATCATTGTGTCATGCACTGCCATCATTGTGTCATACACCACTATGATTGTGTCATACACCAATATCATTGTGTCATACACCACTATCATTGTGCCATACACAACCATCATTGTGTCATGCACTGCCATCATTGTGTCATACACTGCCATCGTTGTGGCATACACTGCTATCATTGTGTCATACATCACCATCATTGTGTCATGCACCACTATCAATGAGTCACACACCACCATCATTGTGTCATACACTACCATCATTGTGCCATACTCCACTGTCATTGTGTCATACACCAACAATACTGTGTCATACACCACCATCATTGTGTCATACACCACCATCATTGTGTCATACACTACCATCATTGTGTTATATATCACTATCATTGTGTCATACACCACCATCGTTGTGTCATACACCACCATCATTGTGTCATACACCACCGTCATTGTGTCATAAACCACCATCATTGTGTCATACACCACCATCATTGTGTCATACACCACCATCATTGTGTCATACACCACTATTATTGTGTCATACACCACCATCATAGTGACATACACCACCATCATTGTGTAATGCACTGAAATCATTGTGTCATACACCACTATGATTGTGTCACACACCACCATCATTGTGTCATACACCACCATCATACTGCCATACACCACCATCATTGTGTCATGCACTGCCATCATTGTGTCATACACCACCAAGATTGTGTCATACACCATTATCATTGTGTCATACAACACCATCATTGTGCCATACACCACCATCATTGTGTCATGCAATGCCATCATTGTGTCATACACTGCCATCATTGTGGCATACACTGCCATCATTGTGTCATACACCACTATCATTGAGTCATACACCATTATCATTGTGTCATACACTACCATCATTGTGTCATACTCCACCGTCATTATGTCATACACCAACATCACTGTGTCATACATCACCATCATTGTGCCATACACCACTATCATTGATTCATACACCACCATCATTGTGTCATACACTACCATCATTGTGTCATGCTCCACCGTCATTGTTTCATACACCAACATCACTGTGTCATACACCACCATCATTGTGTCATACACCATTATCATTGTGTCATACACCTTTATCATTGTGTCATACACCACAAACATTGTGATATACACTACCATCATTGTGTCATACACCAACGTCAATGTGTCATACACCAATATCCTTGTGTCATACACCACCATCATTAAGTCATACACCACCATCATTGTGTCATACACCACCATCATTGTGTCATACACTGCCATCATTGTGTTATATATACCTATCATTGTGTCATACACTACCATCGTTGTGTCATACACCACCATCATTGTGTCATACACCACCATCATTGTGTCATACACCACCGTCATTGTGTCATACACCATTATCACTGTGTCATACACCACCATCATTGTGTCATACACCACCATCATTGTGTCATACACCACCATTATTGTGTCATACACCAACATCATAGTGCTATACACCACCATCATTGTGTCATGCACTGCCATCATTGTGTCATACACCACTATGATTGTGTCATACACCACTATCATTGTGTCATACACCACTATCATTGTGACATACACAACCATCATTGTGTCATGCACTGCCATCATTGTGTCATACACTGCCATCATTGTGGCATACACTGCTATCATTGTGTCATACATCACCATCATTGTGTCATGCACCACTATCAATGAGTTACACACCACCATCATTGTGTCATACACTACCATCATTGTGTCATACTCCACTGTCATTGTGTCATACACCAACAATACTGTGTCATACACCACCATCATTGTGTCATACACCACCATCATTGTGTCATACACTACCATCATTGTGTTATATATCACTTTCATTGTGTCATACACCACCATCGTTGTGTCATACACCACCATCATTGTGTCATTCACCACCGTCATTGTGTCATAAACCACCATCATTGTGTCATACACCACCATCATTGTGTCATACACCACCATCATTGTGTCATACACCACCATTATTGTGTCATCCACCACCATCATAGTGACATACACCACCATCATTGTGTAATGCACTGCAATCATTGTGTCATACACCACTATGATTGTGTCATACACCACCATCATTGTGTCATACACCACCATCATAGTGCCATACACCACCATCATTGTGTCATGCACTGCCATCATTGTGTCATACACCACCAAGATTGTGTCATACACCACCATCATTGTGTCATACCACACTATCATTGTGCCATACACCACCATCATTGTGTCATGCAATGCCATCATTGTGTCATACACTGCCATCATTGTGGCATACACTGCCATCATTGTGTCATACACCACTATCATTGAGTCATACACCATTATCATTGTGTCATACACTACCATCATTCTGTCATACTCCACCGTCATTATGTCATACACTAACATCACTGTGTCATACATCACCATCATTGTGCCATACACCACTATCATTGAGTCATACACCACCATCATTGTGTCATACACTACCATCATTGTGTCATGCTCCACCGTCATTGTTTCATACACCAACATCACTGTGTCATACACCACCATCATTGTGTCATACACCATTATCATTGTGTCATACACCTTTATCATTGTGTCATACACCACAAACATTGTGTCGTACACTACCATCATTGTGCCATATACCACCGTCTTTGTGTCATACACCACCATCATTGTGTCATACACCACCATCATTGTGTCATACACCACAATCATTGTGTCATACACAACCTTCATTGTGTCAAACACTGCCTTCATTGTGCTATACACCACCATAATTGTGCCATACACCACAATCATTGTGTTATACACATCCATCATTGTGTCACACAACACCATCATTGTGTCATACGCCACCATCATTGTGCCATACACAACCATCATTGAGTCAAACACTGCAATCATTGTGTCATACACCACTATCATTGTGTTATACTCCACCCTCATTGAGTCGCACAACACCATCATTGTGGCGTACACCATGATCATTGTGTTATACACCACCATCATTGTGTCATACACCACTATCATAGTGTCATTCACTGCCATCATTGTGTCATACACCACCATCATTGTGTCATACACTGCCATCATTGTGGTATATATCACCCTCATTGTGTCATACAACACCATCGTTGTGTCATACACTACCATCATTGTGTCATTCACTACCATCATTGTGTCATACATCACCGTCATTGTGCCATACACCACAATCATTGTGTCATACACCACCATCATTGTGTCATACACCACTATCATTGTGTCATACACCACCATCATTGTGTCATGCACTGCTATCATTGTGTCATACACTGCCATCATTGTGTCATACACCACATTCTTTGTGTCATACACTACCATCATTGTGTCATACACCACCATCATTGTGTCATACACCAACATCATTGTGTCATACACTACCATCATTGTGTCATACACCATTATCATTGTGTCATACACCACCATCATTGTGTCATACACTATTATCATTGTGTCATACACCACATTCATTGTGTCATACACTACCATCATTGTGTCATACACCAACGTCAATGTGTCATACACCAATATCCTTGTGTCACACACCACCATCATTGTGTC
This sequence comes from Procambarus clarkii, assembly GCF_040958095.1. Lineage (NCBI taxonomy): Eukaryota > Metazoa > Arthropoda > Malacostraca > Decapoda > Cambaridae > Procambarus > Procambarus clarkii. Next base: position 2,272,362 of record NC_091197.1, on the reverse strand, counting down.
ATACACCATTATCATTGTGTCATACACCACCATCATTGTGTCATACACCACCAAATTTTGTGTCATACACCACCATCATTGTGTCATACACTGACATCATTGTGTTATATATACCTATCATTGTGTCATACACCACCATCGTTGTGTCATACACCACCATCATTGTGTCATACACCACCATCATTGTGTCATACACCACCGTCATTGTGTCATACACCACTATCACTGTGTCATACACCACCATCATTGTGTCATACACCACCATCATTGTGTCATACACCACCATTATTGTGTCATACACCAACATCATAGTGCTATACACCACCATCATTGTGTCATGCACTGCCATCATTGTGTCATACACCACTATGATTGTGTCATACACCACTATCATTGTGTCATACACCACTATCATTGTGCCATCCACAACCATCATTGCGTCATGCACTGCCATCATTGTGTCATACACCGCCATCATTGTGGCATACACTGCTATCATTGTGTCATACATCACCATCATTGTGTCATACACCACTATCATTGAGTCATACACCACCATCATTGTGTCATACACTTCCATCATTGTGTCATACTCCACTGTCATTGTGTCATACACCAACATTACTGTGTTTTACACCACCATCATTGTGTCATACACCATTATCATTGTGTCATACACTACCATCATTGTGTCATACACCACAAACATTGTGTCATACACTACCATCATTGTGTCATATACCACCCTCATTGTGTCATACACCACCATCATTGTGTCATACACCACCATCATTGTGTCATACACCACTATCATTGTGTCGTACACTGATATTATTGTGTCATACACCACCATCATTGTGTCATACACAACAATCATTGTGTCATACACTGCCATCATTGTGCCATACACTACCATCATTGTGCCATACACCACCATCATTGTGTTATACACATCCATCATTGTGTCACACAACACCATCATTGTGTCATACTCTATCGTCATTGTGTCTTACATCACTATCATTGTGCCATACACTAAAATCATTGTGTCATGCACTGCCATCATTGTGTCATACACCACCATCATTGTGCCATTCACTACTATCATTGTGTCACATACCACCTTTATTGTGTCATACACAACCATCATTGTGCAATACACCACCATCATTGTGTCATACACTGCCATCATTGTGTCATACACCACTGTCATTGTGTCAAACACCACTATCAATGTGCCATACACCATCATCATTGTGTCAAGCACTGCAATCATTGTGTCATACTCCACTATCATTGTGTCATACTCCACCCTCATTGTGTCACACACCACCATCATTGTGCCGTACACCACCATCATTGTGTCATACACCACCATCATTGTGTCATACACTGCTATCATTGTGTCATACACCACCATCATTGTGTCATACACTGCCATCATTGTGTTATATGTCACTATCATTGTGTCATACACCACCATCGTTGTGTCATACACCACCATCATTGTGTCATACACCACCATCATTGTGTCATACACCACTGTCATTGTGTCATACACCACCATCATTGCGTCATACACCACCATCAGTGTCATACACCACTATCATTGTGTCATACACCACTATCATTGTGTCATAAAACCACCATCATTGTGCCATACACAACCATCATTGTGTCATGCACTGCCATCATTGTGTCATACACCACTATAATTGTGTCATACACCACCATCATTGTGTCATACACCACCATCATTGTGCCATACACAACCATCATTGTGTCATGCACTGCCATCATTGTGTCATACACTGCCATCATTGTGGCATACACTGCTCTCATTGTGTCATACATCACCATCATTGTGTCATGCACCACTATCATTGAGTCACACACCACCATCATTGTGTCATACACTACCATCATTGTGTCATACTCCACTGTCATAGTGTCATAGACCAACAATACTGTGTCATACACCCCCATCATTGTGTCATACACCACCATCATTGTGTCATACACTGCCATCATTGTGTTATATATCACTATATCACTATCATTGTGTCATACACCACTATCGTTGTGTCATACACCACCATCATTGTGTCATACACTGCCATCATTGTGTTATATATCACTATCATTGTGTCATACACCACTATCGTTGTGTCATACACCTCCATCATTGTGTCATACACTGCCATCATTGTGTCATACACCACCATCATTGTGTCATTCACCACCATTATTGTGTCATACACAACCATCATAGTGCCATACACCACCATCATTGTGTCATGCACTGCCATCATTGTGTCATGCACTACTATGATTGTGTCATACACCACCATCATTGTGTCATACACCACCATCATTGTGCCATACACAACCATCATTGTGTCATGCACTGCCATCATTGTGTCATACATTGCCATCATTGTGGCATACACCACTATCATTGAGTCATACACCACCATCATTGTGTCATACACATCCATCATTGTGTCATACTCTACTGTCATTGTGTCATACACCAACATTACTGTGTTATACACCACCATCATTGTGTCATACACCATTATCATTGTGTCATGCACCATCATCATTGTGTCATACACCACAAACATTGTGTCACACACTACCATCATTGTGTCATATACCACCCTCATTGTGTCATACACCACCATCATTGTGTCATACACCACCATCATTGTGTCATACACCACCATCATTGTGTCGTACACTGCCATTATTGTGTCATACACCACCATCATTGTGTCATACACAACAATCATTGTGTCATACACTGCCATCATTGTGCCATACACTACCATCATTGTGCCATACACCACCATCATTGTGTTATACACGTCACACAACACCATCATTGTGTCGTACTCTATCGTCATTGTGTCTTACATCACCATCATTGTGCCATACACTAAAATCATTGTGTCATACACTGCCATCATTGTGTCATACACCACCATCATTGTGCCATTCACTACCACCATTGTGTCACATACCACCTTTATTGTGTCATACACAACCATCATTGTGCAATACACCACCATCATTGTGTCATACACTGCCATCATTGTGTCATACACCACTGTCATTGTGTCAGACTCCACTATCAAGGTGCCATACACCATCATCATTGTGTCAAGCACTGCAATCATTGTGTCATACTCCACTATCATTGTGTCTTACTCCACCCTCATTGTGTCACACACCACCATCATTGTGCCGTACATCACCATCATTGTGTCATACACCACCATCATTGTGTCATACACTGCTATCATTGTGTCATACATCACCATCATTGTGTCATACACTGCCGTCATTGTGTTATATGTCACTATCATTGTGTCATACACCACAATCGTTGTGTCATACACCACCATCATTGTGTCATACACCACTGTCATTGTGTCATACACCACCATCATTGCGTCATACACCATCATTGTGTCATACACCACCATCATTGTGTCATACACCAACATCATTGTGTCATAAAACCACCATCATAGTGCCATACACAACCATTATTGTGTCATGCACTGCCATCATTGTGTCATACACTTCCATCATTGTGGCATACACTGCTATCATTGTGTCATACATCACCATTATTGTGTCATGCACCACTATCATTGAGTCACACACCAACATCATTGTGTCATACACTACCACCATTGTGTCATACTCCACTGTCATAGTGTCATACACCAACAATACTGTGTCATACACCCCCATCATTGTGTCATACACCACTATCATTGTGTCATACACTGCCATCATTGTGTTATATATCACAATCATTGTGTCATACTCCACCATCGTTGTGTCATACACCACCATCATTGTGTCATACACCACCATCATTGTGTCAAACACCACCGTCATTGTGTCATACACCACCATCATTGTGTCATACACTACCATCATTGTGTCATACACCACCATCATTGTGTCATACACCACCATTATTGTGTCATACACAACCATCATAGTGCCATACACCACCATCATTGTGTCATGCACTGCCATCATTGTGTTATACACCACTATGATTGTGTCATACACCACCATCATTGTGTCATTCACCACCATCATTGTGTCATACACAACTATCATTGTGTCATACACTGCCATCATTGTGTCATACACTGCCATCATTGTGGCATACACTGCTATCATTGTGTCATACATCACCATCATTGTGTCATACACCACTATCATTGAGTCATACACCACCATCATTGTGTCATACACTTCCATCATTGTGTCATACACCAACATTACTGTGTTATACACCACCATCATTGTGTCATACACCATTATCATTGAGTCATATACCACCATCATTGTGTCATACACAACAATCATTGTGTTATATATCACCATCATTGTGTCATATACCACCGTCATTGTGTCATACATCCAGATTATTGTGTCATACACCACCATCATTGTGTCATACACCACCATCATAGTGCCATACACTGTCATCATTGTGTCATACACCACCATCATTGTGTCATACACTGCCATCATCGTGTTGTATATCACTATCATTGTGTCATACACCACCTTCGTTGTGTCATACACCACCATCATTGTGTCATACACCATTATCATTGTGGCATACACCACCGTCATTGTGTCATACACCACCATCATTGTGTCATACACCACCATCATTGTGTCAAACACCACCATCTTTGTGTCATACACCACCATCATTGTGTCATACAACACCATCATTGTATCATACACTGCCATCATTGTGTTATATATCACTATCATTGTGTCATACACCACCATCGTTGTGTCATACACCACCATCATTGTGTCATACACCACCATCATTGTGTCATACACCACCGTCATTGTGCCATCCACAACCATCATTGCGTCATGCACTGCCATCATTGTGTCATACACTGCCATCATTGTGGCATACAATGCTATCATTGTGTCATACATCACCATCATTGTGTCATACACCACTATCATTGAGTCATACACCACCATCATTGTGTCATACACTTCCATCATTGTGTCATACTCCACTGTCATTGTGTCATACACCAACATTACTGTGTTATACACCACCATCATTGTGTCATACACCATTATCATTGTGTCATACACCACCATCATTGTGTCATACATTACAAACATTGTGTCATACACTACCATCATTGTGTCATATACCACCCTCATTGTGTCATACACCACCATCATTGTGTCATACACCACCATCATTGTGTCATACACCACCATCATTGTGTCGGACACTGCCATTATTGTGTCATACACCACCATCATTGTGTCATACACAACAATCATTGTGTCATACACTGCCATCATTGTGCCATACACTACCATCATTGTGCTATACACCACCATCATTGTGTTATACACATCCATCATTGTGTCACACAACACCATCATTGTGTCATACTCTATCGTCATTGTGTCTTACATCACTATCATTGTGCCATACACTAAAATCATTGTGTCATGCACTGCCATCATTGTGTCATACACCACCATCATTGTGCCATTCACTACCATCATTGTGTCACATACCACCTTTATTGTGTCATACACAACCATCATTGTGCAATACACCACCATCATTGTGTCATACACTGCCATCATTGTGTCATACACCACTGTCATTGTGTCAAACACCACTATCAATGTGCCATACACCATCATCATTGTGTCAAGCACTGCAATCATTGTGTCATACTCCACTATCATTGTGTCATACTCCACCCTCATTGTGTCACACACCACCATCATTGTGCCGTACACCACCATCATTGTGTCATACACCACCATCATTGTGTCATACACTGCTATCATTGTGTCATACACCACCATCATTGTGTCATACACTGCCATCATTGTGTTATATGTCACTATCATTGTGTCATACACCACCATCGTTGTGTCATACAACACCATCATTGTGTTATACACCACCATCATTGTGTCATACACCACTGTCATTGTGTCATACACCACCATCATTGCGTCATACACCACCATCAGTGTCATACACCACCATCATTGTGTCATACACCACCATCATTGTGTCATAAAACCACCATCATTGTGCCATACACAACCATCATTGTGTCATGCACTGCCATCATTGTGTCATACACCACTATAATTGTGTCATACACCACCATCATTGTGTCATACACCACCATCATTGTGCCATACACAACCATCATTGTGTCATGCACTGCCATCATTGTGTCATACACTGCCATCATTGTGGCATACACTGCTCTCATTGTGTCATACATCACCGTCATTGTGTCATGCACCACTATCATTGAGTCACACACCACCATCATTGTGTCATACACTACCATCATTGTGTCATACTCCACTGTCATAGTGTCATAGACCAACAATACTGTGTCATACACCCCCACCATTGTGTCATACACCACCATCATTGTGTCATACACTGCCATCATTGTGTTATATATCACTATATCACTATCATTGTGTCATACACCACTATCGTTGTGTCATACATCACCATCATTGTGTCATACACTGCCATCATTGTGTTATATATCACTATCATTGTGTCATACACCACTATCGTTGTGTCATACACCTCCATCATTGTGTCATACACTGCCATCATTGTGTCATACACCACCATCATTGTGTCATTCACCACCATTATTGTGTCATACACAACCATCATAGTGCCATACACCACCATCATTGTGTCATGCACTGCCATCATTGTGTCATGCACCACTATGATTGTGTCATACACCACCATCATTGTGTCATACACCACCATCATTGTGCCATACACAACCATCATTGTGTCATGCACTGCCATCATTGTGTCATACATTGCCATCATTGTGGCATACACTGCTATCATTGTGTCATACATCACCATCATTGTGTCATACACCACTATCATTGAGTCATACACCACCATCATTGTGTCATACACATCCATCATTGTGTCATACTCTACTGTCATTGTGTCATACACCAACATTACTGTGTTATACACCACCATCATTGTGTCATACACCATTATCATTGTGTCATGCACCACCATCATTGTGTCATACACCACAAACATTGTGTCACACACTACCATCATTGTGTCATATACCACCCTCATTGTGTCATACACCACCATCATTGTGTCATACACCACCATCATTGTGTCATACACCACCATCATTGTGTCGTACACTGCCATTATTGTGTCATACACCACCATCATTGTGTCATACACAACAATCATTGTGTCATACACTGCCATCATTGTGCCATACACTACCATCATTGTGCCATACACCACCATCATTGTGTTATACACGTCACACAACACCATCATTGTGTCATACTCTATCGTCATTGTGTCTTACATCACCATCATTGTGCCATACACTAAAATCATTGTGTCATACACTGCCATCATTGTGTCATACACCACCATCATTGTGCCATTCACTACCACCATTGTGTCACATACCACCTTTATTGTGTCATACACAACCATCATTGTGCAATACACCACCATCATTGTGTCATACACTGCCATCATTGTGTCATACACCACTGTCATTGTGTCAGACACCACTATCAAGGTGCCATACACCATCATCATTGTGTCAAGCACTGCAATCATTGTGTCATACTCCACTATCATTGTGTCATACTCCACCCTCATTGTGTCACACACCACCATCATTGTGCCGTACATCACCATCATTGTGTCATACACCACCATCATTGTGTCATACATCACCATCATTGTGTCATACACTGCCGTCATTGTGTTATATGTCACTATCATTGTGTCATACACCACAATCGTTGTGTCATACACCACCATCATTGTGTCATACACCACTGTCATTGTGTCATACACCACCATCATTGCGTCATACACCACCATCATTGTGTCATACACCACCATCATTGTGTCATACACCACCATCATTGTGTCATAAAACCACCATCATAGTGCCATACACAACCATTATTTTGTCATGCACTGCCATCATTGTGTCATACACTTCCATCATTGTGGCATACACTGCTATCATTGTGTCATACATCACCATTATTGTGTCATGCACCACTATCATTGAGTCACACACCACCATCATTGTGTCATACACTACCACCATTGTGTCATACTCCACTGTCATAGTGTCATACACCAACAATACTGTGTCATACACCCCCATCATTGTGTCATACACCACTATCATTGTGTCATACACTGCCATCATTGTGTTATATATCACTATCATTGTGTCATACTCCACCATCGTTGTGTCATACACCACCATCATTGTGTCATACACCACCATCATTGTGTCAAACACCACCGTCATTGTGTCATACACCACCATCATTGTGTCATACACTACCATCATTGTGTCATACACCACCATCATTGTGTCATACACCACCATTATTGTGTCATACACAACCATCATAGTGCCATACACCACCATCATTGTGTCATGCACTGCCATCATTGTGTTATACACCACTATGATTGTGTCATACACCACCATCATTGTGTCATTCACCACCATCATTGTGTCATACACAACTATCATTGTGTCATACACTGCCATCATTGTGTCATACACTGCCATCATTGTGGCATACACTGCTATCATTGTGTCATACATCACCATCATTGTGTCATACACCACTATCATTGAGTCATACACCACCATCATTGTGTCATACACTTCCATCATTGTGTCATACACCAACATTACTGTGTTATACACCACCATCATTGTGTCATACACCATTATCATTGAGTCATATACCACCATCATTGTGTCATACACAACAATCATTGTGTTATATATCACCATCATTGTGTCATATACCACCGTCATTGTGTCATACATCCAGATTATTGTGTCATACACCACCATCATTGTGTCATACACCACCATCATAGTGCCATACACTGTCATCATTGTGTCATACACCACCATCATTGTGTCATACACTGCCATCATCGTGTTGTATATCACTATCATTGTGTCATACACCACCTTCGTTGTGTCATACACCACCATCATTGTGTCATACACCATTATCATTGTGGCATACACCACCGTCATTGTGTCATACACCACCATCATTGTGTCATACACCACCATCATTGTGTCAAACACCACCATCTTTGTGTCATACACCACCATCATTGTGTCATACAACACCATCATTGTATCATACACTGCCATCATTGTGTTATATATCACTATCATTGTGTCATACACCACCATCGTTGTGTCATACACCACCATCATTGTGTCATACACCACCATCATTGTGTCATACACCACCGTCATTGTGCCATCCACAACCATCATTGCGTCATGCACTGCCATCATTGTGTCATACACTGCCATCATTGTGGCATACAATGCTATCATTGTGTCATACATCACCATCATTGTGTCATACACCACTATCATTGTGTCATACACTTCCATCATTGTGTCATACTCCACTGTCATTGTGTCATACACCAACATTACTGTGTTATACACCACCATCATTGTGTCATACACCATTATCATTGTGTCATACACCACCATCATTGTGTCATACATTACAAACATTGTGTCATACACTACCATCATTGTGTCATATACCACCCTCATTGTGTCATACACCACCATCATTGTGTCATACACCACCATCATTGTGTCATACACCACCATCATTGTGTCGGACACTGCCATTATTGTGTCATACACCACCATCATTGTGTCATACACAACAATCATTGTGTCATACACTGCCATCATTGTGCCATACACTACCATCATTGTGCTATACACCACCATCATTGTGTTATACACATCCATCATTGTGTCACACAACACCATCATTGTGTCATACTCTATCGTCATTGTGTCTTACATCACTATCATTGTGCCATACACTAAAATCATTGTGTCATGCACTGCCATCATTGTGTCATACACCACCATCATTGTGCCATTCACTACCATCATTGTGTCACATACCACCTTTATTGTGTCATACACAACCATCATTGTGCAATACACCACCATCATTGTGTCATACACTGCCATCATTGTGTCATACACCACTGTCATTGTGTCAAACACCACTATCAATGTGCCATACACCATCATCATTGTGTCAAGCACTGCAATCATTGTGTCATACTCCACTATCATTGTGTCATACTCCACCCTCATTGTGTCACACACCACCATCATTGTGCCGTACACCACCATCATTGTGTCATACACCACCATCATTGTGTCATACACTGCTATCATTGTGTCATACACCACCATCATTGTGTCATACACTGCCATCATTGTGTTATATGTCACTATCATTGTGTCATACACCACCATCGTTGTGTCATACAACACCATCATTGTGTTATACACCACCATCATTGTGTCATACACCACTGTCATTGTGTCATACACCACCATCATTGCGTCATACACCACCATCAGTGTCATACACCACCATCATTGTGTCATACACCACCATCATTGTGTCATAAAACCACCATCATTGTGCCATACACAACCATCATTGTGTCATGCACTGCCATCATTGTGTCATACACCACTATAATTGTGTCATACACCACCATCATTGTGTCATACACCACCATCATTGTGCCATACACAACCATCATTGTGTCATGCACTGCCATCATTGTGTCATACACTGCCATCATTGTGGCATACACTGCTCTCATTGTGTCATACATCACCGTCATTGTGTCATGCACCACTATCATTGAGTCACACACCACCATCATTGTGTCATACACTACCATCATTGTGTCATACTCCACTGTCATAGTGTCATAGACCAACAATACTGTGTCATACACCCCCACCATTGTGTCATACACCACCATCATTGTGTCATACACTGCCATCATTGTGTTATATATCACTATATCACTATCATTGTGTCATACACCACTATCGTTGTGTCATACATCACCATCATTGTGTCATACACTGCCATCATTGTGTTATATATCACTATCATTGTGTCATACACCACTATCGTTGTGTCATACACCTCCATCATTGTGTCATACACTGCCATCATTGTGTCATACACCACCATCATTGTGTCATTCACCACCATTATTGTGTCATACACAACCATCATAGTGCCATACACCACCATCATTGTGTCATGCACTGCCATCATTGTGTCATGCACCACTATGATTGTGTCATACACCACCATCATTGTGTCATACACCACCATCATTGTGCCATACACAACCATCATTGTGTCATGCACTGCCATCATTGTGTCATACATTGCCATCATTGTGGCATACACTGCTATCATTGTGTCATACATCACCATCATTGTGTCATACACCACTATCATTGAGTCATACACCACCATCATTGTGTCATACACATCCATCATTGTGTCATACTCTACTGTCATTGTGTCATACACCAACATTACTGTGTTATACACCACCATCATTGTGTCATACACCATTATCATTGTGTCATGCACCACCATCATTGTGTCATACACCACAAACATTGTGTCACACACTACCATCATTGTGTCATATACCACCCTCATTGTGTCATACACCACCATCATTGTGTCATACACCACCATCATTGTGTCATACACCACCATCATTGTGTCGTACACTGCCATTATTGTGTCATACACCACCATCATTGTGTCATACACAACAATCATTGTGTCATACACTGCCATCATTGTGCCATACACTACCATCATTGTGCCATACACCACCATCATTGTGTTATACACGTCACACAACACCATCATTGTGTCATACTCTATCGTCATTGTGTCTTACATCACCATCATTGTGCCATACACTAAAATCATTGTGTCATACACTGCCATCATTGTGTCATACACCACCATCATTGTGCCATTCACTACCACCATTGTGTCACATACCACCTTTATTGTGTCATACACAACCATCATTGTGCAATACACCACCATCATTGTGTCATACACTGCCATCATTGTGTCATACACCACTGTCATTGTGTCAGACACCACTATCAAGGTGCCATACACCATCATCATTGTGTCAAGCACTGCAATCATTGTGTCATACTCCACTATCATTGTGTCATACTCCACCCTCATTGTGTCACACACCACCATCATTGTGCCGTACATCACCATCATTGTGTCATACACCACCATCATTGTGTCATACATCACCATCATTGTGTCATACACTGCCGTCATTGTGTTATATGTCACTATCATTGTGTCATACACCACAATCGTTGTGTCATACACCACCATCATTGTGTCATACACCACTGTCATTGTGTCATACACCACCATCATTGCGTCATACACCACCATCATTGTGTCATACACCACCATCATTGTGTCATACACCACCATCATTGTGTCATAAAACCACCATCATAGTGCCATACACAACCATTATTTTGTCATGCACTGCCATCATTGTGTCATACACTTCCATCATTGTGGCATACACTGCTATCATTGTGTCATACATCACCATTATTGTGTCATGCACCACTATCATTGAGTCACACACCACCATCATTGTGTCATACACTACCACCATTGTGTCATACTCCACTGTCATAGTGTCATACACCAACAATACTGTGTCATACACCCCCATCATTGTGTCATACACCACTATCATTGTGTCATACACTGCCATCATTGTGTTATATATCACTATCATTGTGTCATACTCCACCATCGTTGTGTCATACACCACCATCATTGTGTCATACACCACCATCATTGTGTCATACACCACCGTCATTGTGTCATACACCACCATCATTGTGTCATACACCACCATCATTGTGTCATACACCACCATCATTGTGTCATACACCACCATTATTGTGTCATACACAACCATCATAGTGCCATACACCACCATCATTGTATCATGCACTGCCATCATTGTGTTATACACCACTATGATTGTGTCATACACCACCATCATTGTGTCATTCACCACCATCATTGTGTCATACACTGCCATCATTGTGGCATACACTGCTATCATTGTGTCATACATCACCATCATTGTGTCATACACCACTATCATTGAGTCATACACCACCATCATTGTGTCATACACTTCCATCATTGTGTCATACACCAACATTACTGTGTTATACACCACCATCATTGTGTCATACACCATTATCATTGAGTCATATACCACCGTCATTGTGTCATACACAACAATCATTGTGTTATATATCACCATCATTGTGTCATATACCACCGTAATTGTGTCATACATCAAGATTATTGTGTCATGCACCACCATCATTGTGTCATACACCACCATCATAGTGCCATACACTGTCATCATTGTGTCATACACCACCATCATTGTGTCATACACTGCCATCATCGTGTTGTATATCACTATCATTGTGTCATACACCACCTTCGTTGTGTCATACACCACCATCATTGTGTCATACACCATTATCATTGTGGCATACACCACCGTCATTGTGTCATACACCACCATCATTGTGTCATACACCACCATCATTGTGTCAAACACCACCATCTTTGTGTCATACACCACCATCATTGTGTCATACAACACCATCATTGTGTCATACACTGCCATCATTGTGTTATATATCACTATCATTGTGTCATACACCACCATCGTTGTGTCATACACCACCATCATTGTGTCATACACCACCATCATTGTGTCATACACCACCGTCATTGTGTCATGCACCACTATCATTGTGTCATACACCACCATCATTGTGTCATACACCACCATCATTGTGTCATACACCACCTTTTTTGTGTCATACACCACCATAATAGTGCCATACACCATCATTGTGTCATGCACTGCCAACATTGTGTCATACGCTGCCATCATTGTGGCATACACTGCTATCATTGTGTCATACATCACCATCTTTGTGTCATATACCACTATCATTGAGTCATACACTACCATCATTGTGTCATACACTTCCATCATTGTGTCATACTCCACTGTCATTGTGTCATACTCCAACATTACTGTGTTATACACCACCATCATTGTGTCATACACCATTATCATTGTGTCATACACCACCATCATTGTGTCATACACCACATTGTGTCATACACTACCATCATTGTGTCATATACCACCCTCATTGTGTCATACACCACCATCATTGTGTCATACACCACCATCATTGTGTCATACACCACCATCATTGTGTCGTACACTGTCATTATTGTGTCATACACCACCATCATTGTGTCATACACAACCATCATTGTGTCATACACCACTATCATTGAGTCATACACCACCATCATTGTGTCATACACTTCCATCATTGTGTCATACACCAACATTACTGTGTTATACACCACCATCATTGTGTCATACACCATTATCATTGAGTCATATACCACCGTCATTGTGTCATACACAACAATCATTGTGTTATATATCACCATCATTGTGTCATATACCACCGTCATTGTGTCATACATCAAGATTATTGTGTCATGCACCACCATCATTGTGTCATACACCACCATCATAGTGCCATACACTGTCATCATTGTGTCATACACCACCATCATTGTGTCATACACTGCCATCATCGTGTTGTATATCACTATCATTGTGTCATACACCACCTTCGTTGTGTCATACACCACCATCATTGTGTCATACACCATTATCATTGTGGCATACACCACCGTCATTGTGTCATACACCACCATCATTGTGTCATACACCACCATCATTGTGTCAAACACCACCATCTTTGTGTCATACACCACCATCATTGTGTCATACAACACCATCATTGTGTCATACACTGCCATCATTGTGTTATATATCACTATCATTGTGTCATACACCACCATCGTTGTGTCATACACCACCATCATTGTGTCATACACCACCATCATTGTGTCATACACCACCGTCATTGTGTCATGCACCACTATCATTGTGTCATACACCACCATCATTGTGTCATACACCACCATCATTGTGTCATACACCACCTTTTTTGTGTCATACACCACCATAATAGTGCCATACACCATCATTGTGTCATGCACTGCCATCATTGTGTCATACACTGCCATCATTGTGGCATACACTGCTATCATTGTGTCATACATCACCATCTTTGTGTCATATACCACTATCATTGAGTCATACACTACCATCATTGTGTCATACACTTCCATCATTGTGTCATACTCCACTGTCATTGTGTCATAATCCAACATTACTGTGTTATACACCACCATCATTGTGTCATACACCATTATCATTGTGCCATACACCACCATCATTGTGTCATACACCACATTGTGTCATACACTACCATCATTGTGTCATATACCACCCTCATTGTGTCATACACCACCATCATTGTGTCATACACCACCATCATTGTGTCATACACCACCATCATTGTGTCGTACACTGCCATTATTGTGTCATACACCACCATCATTGTGTCATACACAACCATCATTGTGTCATACACTGCCATCATTGTGCCATACACTACCATCATTGTGCCATACACCACCATCATTGTGTTATACACATCCATCATTGTGTCACACAACACCATCATTGTGACACACAACACCATCATTGTGTAATACTCTATCGTCATTGTGTCTTACATCACCATCATTGTGCCATACACCAAAATCATTGTGTCATACACTGCCATCATTGTGTCATACACCACCATCATTGTGCCATCAATAGAATAGGACGTCGAGAATCTACACCAGTACAGTGCTGCAAGGTGCGAGATGTGTACAGCGTAACTTCACAAGCATCTCAAGTGGATGCTGCTTTGCCTACTGCCCAACTTCAAGTGAAGAACCGAGGAGCCCAGATCACCATACGTGGACTATTTGATCAAGGTTCCCAGAGAACTTTCATTACTCAAAGGGCAGCAGAGGCACTTAATTTACAACCAATAGGACAGGTAAAATTAAACTTGTCAGGG
Organism: Procambarus clarkii; assembly: GCF_040958095.1. Lineage (NCBI taxonomy): Eukaryota > Metazoa > Arthropoda > Malacostraca > Decapoda > Cambaridae > Procambarus > Procambarus clarkii. The sequence continues at coordinate 2,256,217 of NC_091197.1, read as the reverse complement.
TTCATGATAAATCGAGGAACCCATGAATACTCAGTAGTTCTACCGCTTGTACGACTAGGTAGTCATGCCAAGACAGTCCAAGCCATTGTTGTAGATCAAATACCTTTAGACTTAAATATTAAGGGTCTGGGGTACACAGCCCACTTCCTGCAGGAACGTGAAATTAATTTGGCTGACAACAAGTTAACGTCTGACCGCCTTAACAATGTAGATGTACTAGTAGGAGCCGACTACTATTACCAGTTCATAACTGGACATGTTAAACGATTGGGAATGAATATGCTCCAATCTGCAGGTGGCTACTTACTTACTGGTAAAGTTCTGAATGTGAACAAGCCTAAACCTGCCAACAATAATAAATTAGTCAGCAGTAAATCAATTCTCCAGCAGCAAGCTAAAAGGAGAAACGCAGCTCAGTAATAAACTCAGATTGAATGTAGTGCAATTGATACTCGCCGAGATGTTTCATAGCTCTCAGTGAAAACCAATGGTCCGTACTCAAACAAGTACAAGTCACAGCGACCAACCATTGAATTCACTGCAGACCTAGAATTATTCTCGACAAGTAGTAATTGACCACACTCAGTCTTCCTAGGTAAATTGTAATGTTAGGCTAGAGAATCTAGTACTCCCTAGGTAATTAATAATGTTAGGCTAGAGAATCTAGCACTCAATGCCACTGGCATTTCCTGAATTTAGTAATAAATTCACTAGGACCACTGGTCCACTATACTTGCGCTTAAAGGTTTGCCAAGAAAACCTTAATACCATGTTTTCTGCACTAAGAGTTAGTGATAAATACTTGCATTAATTTGTTTGAGTTGTTTTTTTTCGTTTCTGCTTATTTAGTGTAGGAGCGCAGCACGAACAAACTTGCAAACTTACTAATACGTAAGCGAATTTACAGAGAACTAATATGTTTAATGCATTATCGTTAAACATCAGCATTGTTAATTAACATGCTTCATGAGCTTAATATAGCTCACCTTAGAATTAACGTAATAATATGAGTGCTTGTTCCCCATGTGTATACGAGCTTAATATTGCTCGCCATGACAATCGAACGCTTTAATGTTCCCCATGCCACGAGCACTGCTCGTCATGATAATTGAATGATGCAAAACTTTACCTCATTAATTCGAGTTCACTGAACTCACCCTGTTAACACTGTTAACGAGCTCACTGTAGCTCACCCTGTTAGCACTGCTAACGAGCTCACTGTAGCTCACCCTGTCAACACTGTTGACGAGTTCACTGCAACTCACGCTGTTAGCACTGCTAACGAGCTCACTGCAGCTCACCCTGTCAACACTGTTGACGAGTTCACTGAACTCACCCTGTTAGCACTGCTAACGAGCTCACTGTAGCTCACCATGTTCACGAGTTCAATATAGCTCGACCTGTTAATGAGCTCAATACTGCTCACAATGTTAATTCGAGTACATTTTGCTCACAATTAGCTTAGTCCCTTACTTAGGTAGGTTAGAAATTCAAACCATTTATTTAGGTAGGTTTAGGGACTTTAGTTAGTGTCAACTGAGTACTAGCCTAATCTGTACTCACCATTAATTGCAGTTGACTATACTTATAGAGACTGATTTAATAAACTCCATTTCCTGTAAAGGTGATTTCGTACTAAACAGTTTACAGTGTCAAGCCTATGAGCTGCCATTTAATTAGCTCATAAGTCAGAATGACTAGGCTACTAATCTCACTGTCGACTCAGAATTTTCCTTGATTTTAATGAATAAACTTTTCAGTTCTCTACTTTTCTATTATTTTAGCTAGTTAGCAAAATATTTGTACCATCAGTCAGAATGACTACTGCACGGCAGTGCACATTAAATTCAATTTCCTCATTTGAATTTGGGGTGATCATGATGCTGCGTGAAGTTATTGTCTAGTAACTCAATAGTTACAAGTCACAGCGACCCTAGACAGTGACATTGCTGTAATGTCATAGTCTCCTTGATCTTAAATGACTAATAATACTTTACTGTATAATCATACAATAGTGTTATCAGTTCTTAGGAACTTATTCTGAGTTTACCTATGATTCAGCAGCTACGTAATACACCATTACATGTCACTGCGACCCTAGTTGTTGAGTTTATTGTGAGCTTTGGAGAGTTCCTGATTACCGATAACTTAATGATTTAATGTTTCAATATTTAATACATGTTTCCACTAAGGGAAACTACAAGCCTACTATAGTTCTTAACTAAGAGCAATTCTTTAATTATTGTGTAGGCTATAAGTAACATGTTCCATTTGACATGTAAATAGCAAGACTCAAGTTTCTTGTAAGTCCTTGATAAATCCGGGACGTTCGTTATGTGTGTACTAACATACTAACATATTCACATACTAATATACTAATATTAATACCAACTTCGGGATAGGTCAGTACTCCACAGTACACTACGACCCTAGAATCCTCCCCCCGGAGTTATGTTGGAAATTTCCAACACCGAATACAACACTGTTGTCTTCTCATTAATTATTACTAATTCTACTAATCTTTGTAGTAAGTAAAATTAACACAACGTAGAATTCACATGTACTAATAATTTCATCTGTGCAATAGGCTAGAATTCTCACGTCACCCGACGCCAGTATTGCGTCAGATTTCATTACAATAAACACATTATATCCAATGTATCTGAGAATTGAATTTGATTCTCTATAACCAAAGCGTTCTGTGTGATAATTAATTACAGATAAATTGACCTCCAACTAAAAGCCGAATAGAGCTTTAGAGTCATAGCAGTTATCTAGTAATAAAAATTAACGTCACAAGTGAATGCCATGGAGAGACATTAATTCCTCTCCATTATATATTTACTATCACTGAACTGGCAAATAATAATATTTCCCTCTTCTAAATAATAAACCCGTCCTGTCTCGAACATTTCAAGCACAAATGCGAGAAATACTAATATTCATGACAATAATTTGTCTAATGAACGCGAGACGCGGAGCGGGAAAGGAGAGCAAGCCAGTACACGTGTGTGGAAGCTCTCGAGCGGACCTGTTCGCGTCGTGCTCACGAGGAGACGCCATTGCCCAGTCATCAGGGTAAACGTTATCCATCCTCCAGAAGAAAGTCGCCACTGTGAGGCGTGAAAAACCTTGCAGACAATATCTTCGACTGGTGTCAGTGTAATATAGGGAACCTTTTTAATCTGGTTCTTTGACTACACGTGACCGTCCAGTGAAGCGCGCCATTATCCAGGATAGGTGAAGCCAGAGCCTGGGACGCGAATTTCGGCAATCTTAAAACTTACACAGTGCCCATATTAGCTAAGTATCTTATCCTTATTTGATGCATCGTGTAAGGTGTAGAATTGTAGCTGGGTGATTTGTCGTGACGACGTATACCAACACCAAACCACAGGTTATTACCCTTTATCTCCTATTAATATTAATTTCTTGAACATAGAGATTCAGTAGTTTCATTAGTTGCTACTGTAAACATTTATTTTGCAGCACGTGAGAAGAATTCTCCCCGCTGTCCTCTCCCATGTTAATCCATCCCACTCGTCATCCAGCCGAGCCCAGGAGAGTCAGAGGAAGCATCGTGACTTACACAAAGGAATCGTCATTAAGCTAAGATTCCTTTGTATTCCTTTATTAATTATTTGGAATTATTTACATGCAGAACTCTTTTTGGATTAACATGTGTTTATTGTGATTATCATTATTATACTCATAATCTATGTTCCCATTAATGGTAATGACATTGGTTTCTCAATAATTCATAGGATTAGATTATTATATCTTGGATTAGTGAACGAACCACACTAGTTCCGGGACGGACTGAGTTCCAGCAATAACCCCCCAATGTAGGTGTTTGAAGGTTTGATTCATTTAATTATACAGCTCATTAATTATTTCTATGATCATATTCTCTAGTATTTTATCCATAGTTACTGGTTCATCTAGGAATTATCTAATGATCATAATTTCTCAGTTTCCCTCTTTACTATAAAAGCGGGTGGTCCTTCGTAATTTAATTTATACATTAATATTTAAATAATTTGATTCAAGCCCCAAATGTCCCACATACACAACCATCATTGTGTCATGCACTGCCATCATTGTGTCATACACTGCCATCACTGTGGCATACACTGCTACCATTGTGTCATACATCACCATCATTGTGTCATACACCACTATCATTGAGTCATACACCACCATCATTGTGTCATACACTTCCATCATTGTGTCATACTCTACTGTCATTGTGTCATACACCAACATTACTGTGTTATACACCACCATCATTGTGTCATACACCATTATCATTGTGTCATACAAAACCATCATTGTGTCATACACCACAAACATTGTGTCATACACTACCATCATTGTGTCATATACCACCCTCATTGTGTCATACACCACCATCATTGTGTCATACACCACCATCATTGTGTCATACACCACCATCATTGTGTCGTACACTGCCATTATTGTGTCATACACCACCATCATTGTGTCATACACAACAATCATTGTGTCATACACTGCCATCATTGTGCCATACACTACCATCATTGTGCCATACACCACCATCATTGTGTTATACACATCCATCATTGTGTCACACAACACCATCATTGTGTCACACAACACCATCATTGTGTCATACTCTATCGTCATTGTGTCTTACATCACCATCATTGTGCCATACACTAAAATCATTGTGTCATACACTGCCATCATTGTGTCATACACCACCATCATTGTGCCATTCACTACCATCATTGTGTCACATACCACCTTTATTGTGTCATACACAACCATCATTGTGCAATACACCACCATCATTGTGTCATACACTTCCATCATTGTGTCATACACCACTGTCATTGTGTCAGACACCACTATCAATGTGCCATACACCATCATCATTGTGTCAAGCACTGCAATCATTGTGTCATACTCCACTATCATTGTGTCATACTCCACCCTCATTGTGTCACACACCACCATCATTGTGCCGTACACCACCATCATTGTGTCATACACCACCATCATTGTGTCATACACTGCTATCATTGTGTCATACACTGCCATCATTGTGTCATATGTCACTATCATTGTGTCATACACCACCATCGTTGTGTCATACACCACCATCATTGTGTCATACACCACCATCATTGTGTCATACACCACTGTCATTGTGTCAAACACCACCATCATTGCGTCATACACCATCATTGTGTCAAACACCACCATCATTGTGTCATACACCACCATCATTGTGTCATAAAACCACCATCATAGTGCCATACACAACCATCATTGTGTCATGCACTGCCATCATTGTGTCATACACTGCCATCATTGTGGCATACACTGCTATCATTGTGTCATACATCACCATCATTGTGTCATGCACCACTATCATTGAGTCACACACCACCATCATTGTGTCATACACTACCATCATTGTGTCATACTCCACTGTCATAGTGTCATACACCAACAATACTGTGTCATACACCCCCATCATTGTGTCATACACCACCCATCATTGTGTCATACACTGCCATCATTGTGTTATATATCACTATCATTGTGTCATACACCACCATCGTTGTGTCATACACCACCATCATTGTGTCATACACCACCATCATTGTGTCATACACCACCGTCATTGTGCCATACACCACCATCATTGTGTCATACACCACCATCATTGTGTCATACACCACCATCATTGTGGCATACACCACCATTATTGTGTCATACACAACCATCATAGTGCCATACACCACCATCATTGTGTCATGCACTGCCATCATTGTGTCATACACCACTATGATTGTGTCATACACCACCATCATTGTGTCATACACCACCATCATTGTGCCATACACAACCATCATTGTGTTATGCACTGCCATCATTGTGTCATACACTGCCATCATTGTGGCATACACTGCTATCATTGTGTCATACATCACCATCATTGTGTCATACACCACTATCATTGAGTCATACACCACCATCATTGTGTCATACACTTCCATCATTGTGTCAAACACTAACATTACTGTGTTATACACCACCATCATTGTGTCATACATCATTATCATTGAGTCATATACCACCGTCATTGTGTCATCCACAACAATCATTGTGTTATATATCACCATCATTGTGTCATATACCACCGTCATTGTGTCATACATCAAGATTATTGTGTCATACACCACCATCATTGTGTCATACACCACCATCATAGTGCCATACACTGTCATCATTGTGTCATAGACCACCATCATTGTGTCATACACTGCCATCATCGTGTTGTATATCACTATCATTGTGTCATACACCACCATCGTTGTGTCATACACCACCATCATTGTGTCATACACCATTATCATTGTGGCATACACCACCATCATTGTGTCATACACCACCATCATTGTGTCATACACCACCATCATTGTGTCAAACACCACCATCATTGTGTCATACATCACCATCACTGTGTCATACACCACCATCATTGTGTCATACACTGCCATCATTGTGTTATATATCACTATCATTGTGTCATACACCACCATCGTTGTGTCATACACCACCATCATTGTGTCATACACCACAATCATTGTGTCATACACCACCATCATTGTGTCATACACCACCATCATTGTGTCATACACCACCATTATTGTGTCATACACCACCATAGTAGTGCCATACACCACCATCATTGTGTCATGCACTGTCATCATTGTTTCATACACCACTATGATTGTGTCATACACCACTATCATTGTGTCATACACCACTATCATTGTGTCATACACAACCATCATTGTGTCATGCACTGCCATCATTGTGTCATAAACTGCCATCATTGTGGCATACACTGCTATCATTGTGTCATACATCACCATCATTGTGTCATACACCTCTATCATTGAGTCATACACCACCATCATTGTGTCATACACTTCCATCATTGTGTCATACTCCACTGTCATTGTGTCATACACCAACATTACTGTGTTATACACCACCATCATTGTGGCATACACCACCATTATTGTGTCATACACAACCATCATAGTGCCATACACCACCATCATTGTGTCATGCACTGCCATCATTGTGTCATACACCACTATGATTGTGTCATACACCACCATCATTGTGTCATACACCACCATCATTGTGCCATACACAACCATCATTGTGTCATGCACTGCCATCATTGTGTCATACACTGCCATCATTGTGGCATACACTGCTATCATTGTGTCATACATCACCATCATTGTGTCATACACCATTATCATTGAGTCATACACCACCATCATTGTGTCATACACTTCCATCATTGTGTCAAACACTAACATTACTGTGTTATACACCACCATCATTGTGTCATACATCATTATCATTGAGTCATATACCACCGTCATTGTGTCATCCACAACAATCATTGTGTTATATATCACCATCATTGTGTCATATACCACCGTCATTGTGTCATACATCAAGATTATTGTGTCATACACCACCATCATTGTGTCATACACCACCATCATAGTGCCATACACTGTCATCATTGTGTCATAGACCACCATCATTGTGTCATACACTGCCATCATCGTGTTGTATATCACTATCATTGTGTCATACACCACCATCGTTGTGTCATACACCACCATCATTGTGTCATACACCATTATCATTGTGGCATACACCACCATCATTGTGTCATACACCACCATCATTGTGTCATACACCACCATCATTGTGTCAAACACCACCATCATTGTGTCATACATCACCATCACTGTGTCATACACCACCATCATTGTGTCATACACTGCCATCATTGTGTTATATATCACTATCATTGTGTCATACACCACCATCGTTGTGTCATACACCACCATCATTGTGTCATACACCACAATCATTGTGTCATACACCACCATCATTGTGTCATACACCACCATCATTGTGTCATACACCACCATTATTGTGTCATACACCACCATAGTAGTGCCATACACCACCATCATTGTGTCATGCACTGTCATTGTTTCATACACCACTATGATTGTGTCATACACCACTATCATTGTGTCATACACCACTATCATTGTGTCATACACAACCATCATTGTGTCATGCACTGCCATCATTGTGTCATAAACTGCCATCATTGTGGCATACACTGCTATCATTGTGTCATACATCACCATCATTGTGTCATACACCACTATCATTGAGTCATACACCACCATCATTGTGTCATACACTTCCATCATTGTGTCATACTCCACTGTCATTGTGTCATACACCAACATTACTGTGTTATACACCACCATCATTGTGTCATACACCATTATCATTGTGTCATACACCACCATCATTGTGTCATACACCACAAACATTGTGTCATACACTACCATCATTGTGTCATATACCACCCTCATTGTGTCATACACCACCATCATTGTGTCATACACCACCATCATTGTGTCATACACCACCATCATTGTGTCGTACACTGCCATTATTGTGTCATACACCACCATCATTGTGTCATACACAACCATCATTGTGTCATACACTGCCATCATTGTGCCATACACAACCATCATTGTGCCATACACAACCATCATTGTGTTATACACATCCATCATTGTGTCACACAACACCATCATTGGGTAATATTCTATCGTCATTGTGTCTTACATCACCATCATTGTGCCATACACCAAAATCATTGTGTCATACACTGCCATCATTGTGTCATACACCACCATCATTGTGCCATTCACTACCATCATTGTGTCACATACCACCTTTATTGTGTCATAAACAACCATCATTGTGCAATACACCACCATCATTGTGTCAAACACTGCCATCATTGTGTCATACACCACTGTCATTGTGTCAAACACCACTATCAATGTGCCATTCACCATCATCATAGTGTCAAGCACTGCAATCCTTTTGTCATACTCCACTATCATTGTGTCAGACTCCACCCTCATTGTGTCACACACCACCATCATTATGCCGTACACCACCATCATTGTGTCATACACCACCATCATTGTGTCATACACTGTTATCATTGTGTCATACACCACCATCATTGTGCCATACACTGCCATCATTGTGTTATATGTCACTATCATTGTGTCATACACCACCATCTTTGTGTCATACATCACCATCATTGTGTCATACACCACTATCATTGAGTCATACACCACCATCATTGTGTCATACACTTCCATCATTGTGTCATACTCCACTGTCATTGTGTCATACACCAACATTACTGTGTTATACACCACCATCATTGTGTCATACACCATTATCATTGTGTCATACACCACCATCATTGTGTCATACACCACAAACATTGTGTCATACACTACCATCATTGTGTCATATACCACCCTCATTGTGTCATACACCACCATCATTGTGTCATACACCACCATCATTGTGTCATACACCACCATCATTGTGTCGTACACTGCCATTATTGTGTCATACACCACCATCATTGTGTCATACACAACCATCATTGTGTCATACACTGCCATCATTGTGCCATACACAACCATCATTGTGCCATACACAACCATCATTGTGTTATACACATCCATCATTGTGTCACACAACACCATCATTGGGTAATATTCTATCGTCATTGTGTCTTACATCACCATCATTGTGCCATACACCAAAATCATTGTGTCATACACTGCCATCATTGTGTCATACACCACCATCATTGTGCCATTCACTACCATCATTGTGTCACATACCACCTTTATTGTGTCATAAACAACCATCATTGTGCAATACACCACCATCATTGTGTCAAACACTGCCATCATTGTGTCATACACCACTGTCATTGTGTCAAACACCACTATCAATGTGCCATTCACCATCATCATAGTGTCAAGCACTGCAATCCTTTTGTCATACTCCACTATCATTGTGTCAGACTCCACCCTCATTGTGTCACACACCACCATCATTATGCCGTACACCACCATCATTGTGTCATACACCACCATCATTGTGTCATACACTGTTATCATTGTGTCATACACCACCATCATTGTGCCATACACTGCCATCATTGTGTTATATGTCACTATCATTGTGTCATACACCACCATCTTTGTGTCATACACCACCATCATTGTGTCATACACCACCATCATTGTGTCATACTCCACCATCATTGCATCATACACCACCCATCATTGTGTCATTCACCACCATCATTCTGTCATACACAATCATCATTGTGTCATAAAACCACCATCATAGTGCCATACCCAACCATCATTGTGTCATGCACTGCCATCACTGTGTCATACACCACTATGATTGTGTCATACACCACCATCATTGTGTCATACACCACCATCATTGTGCCATACACAACCATCATTGTGTCATGCACTGCCATCATTGTGTCATACACTGCTATCATTGTGGCATACACTGCTATCATTGTGTCATACATCACCATCATTGTGTCATGCACCACTATCATTGAGTCACACACCACCATCATTGTGTCATACACTACCATCATTGTGTCATCCTCCACTGTCATTGTGTCATACACCAACAATACTGTGTCATACACCACCATCATTGTGTCATACACCACCATCATTGTGTCATACACCACCATCATTGTGTCATGCACTGCCATCATTGTGTCATACACTGCCATCATTGTTTCATACACTGCCATCATCGTGTTGTATATCACTATCATTGTGTCATACACCACCATCGTTGTGTCATTCACCACCATCATTGTGTCATACACCATTATCATTGTAGCATACACCACCGTCATTGTGTCATACACCAACATCGTTGTGTCATACACCACTATCATTGTGTCATACACAACCATCATAGTGCCATACACCACTATCATTGTGTCATGCACTGCCATCATTGTGTCATACACCACCAAGATTGTGTCATACACCACCATCATTGTGTCATACAACACCATCATTGTGCCGTACACCACAATCATTGTGTCATGCACTGCCATCATTGTGTCATACTCCACCGTCATTGTGTCATACACCAACATCACTGTTTCATACATCACCATCATTGTGCCATACACCACTATCATTGAGTCATACACCTCCATCATTGTGTCATACACCACCATCATTGTGTCATGCTCCACCGTCATTGTTTCATACACCAACATCACTGTGTCATACACCATTATCATTGTGTCATACACCATTATCATTGCGTCATACACCACAAACATTGTGTCGTACACTACCATCATTGTGCCATATACCACCGTCTTTGTGTCATACACCACTATCATTGTGTCATACACCACCATCATTGTGTCATACACCTCCATCATTGTGTCATACACTGCCATTATTGTGACATACACCACAATCATTGTGTCATACACAACCTTCATTGTGTCATACACTGCCTTCATTGTGCCATACACCACCATCATTGTGCCATACACTGCTATCATTGTGTCATACACCACCATCATTGTGCCATACACTGCCATCATTGTGTTATATGTCACTATCATTGTGTCATACACCACCATCGTTGTGTCATACACCACTATCATTGTGTCATACACCACCATCATTGTGTCATACACCACTGTCAATGTGTCATACACCACCATCATTGCGTCATACTCCATCCATCATTGTGTCATTCACCACCATCATTGTGTCATACACCATCATCATTGTGTCATAAAACAACCATCATAGTGCCATACCCAACCATCATTGTGTCATGCACTGCCATCATTGTGTCATACACCACTATGATTGTGTCATACACCACCATCATTGTGTCATACACCACCATCATTGTGCCATACACAACCATCATTGTGTCATGCACTGCCATCATTGTGTCATACACTGCCATCATTGTGGCATACACTGCTATCATTGTGTCATACATCACCATCATTGTGTCTTGCACCACTATCATTGAGTCACACACCACCATCATTGTGTCATACACTACCATCATTGTGTCATCCTCCACTGTCATTGTGTCATACACCAACAATACTGTGTCATACACCACCATCATTGTGTCATACACCACCATCATTGTGTCATACACTGCCATCATTGTGTTGTATATCACTATCATTGTGTCATACACCACCATCGTTGTGTCATACACCATCATCATTGTGTCATACACCACCATCATTGTGTCATACACCTCCGTCATTGTGTCATACACCAACATCATTGTGTCATACACCACCATAATTGTGTCATACACCTCCGTCATTGTGTCATACACCACCATCATTGTGTCATACACCACCATCATTGTGTCATACACCACCATCATTGTGTCATACACAACCATCATAGTGCCATACACCACTATCATTGTGTCATGCACTGCCATCATTGTGTCATACACCACCAAGATTGTGTCATACACCACCATCATTGTGTCATACAACACCATCATTGTGGCATACACTGCCTTCATTGTGTCATACACCACTATCATTGAGTCATACACCATTATCATTGTGTTATACACTGCCATCATTGTGTCATACTCCACCGTCATTGTGTCATACACCAACATCACTGTTTCATACATCACCATCATTGTGCCATACACCACTATCATTGAGTCATACACCACCATCATTGTGTCATACACTACCATCATTGTGTCATGCTCCACCGTCATTATTTCATACACCAATATCACTGTGTCATACACCATTATCATTGTGTCATACACCATTATCATTGTGTCATACACCTTTATCATTGTGTCATACACCACAAACATTGTGTCGTACACTACCATCATTGTGCCATATACCACCGTCTTTGTGTCATACACCACTATCATTGTGTCATACACCACCATCATTGTATCATACACCTCTATCATTGTGTCATACACTGCCATTATTGTGACATACACCACAATCATTGTGTCATACACAACCTTCATTGTGTCATACACTGCCTTCATTGTGCCATACACCACCATCATTGTGCCATACACCACAATCATTGTGTTATACACATCCATCATTGTGTCACACAACACCATCATTGTGTCATACACCACCATCATTGTGCCATACACAACCATCATTGTGTCAAACACTGCAATCATTGTGTCATACACCACTATCATTGTGTCATACTCCACCCTCATTGAGTCACACAACACCATCATTGTGCCGTACACCATGATCATTGTGTTATACACCACCATCATTGTGTCATACACCACTATCATAGTGTCATTCACTGCCATCATTGTGTCATATACCACCATCATTGTGTCATACACTGCCATCCTTGTGGTATATATCACCAACATTGTGTCATACAGCACCATCGTTGTGTCATACGCTACCATCATTGTGTCATTCACTACCATCATTGTGTCATACATCACCGTCATTGTGTCATACACCACCATCATTGTGTCATACACCACCATCATTGTGTCATACACCACCATCATTGTGTCATACACCACCATCATTGTGTCATACACCATCATTGTGTCATACACCACCATCATTGTGTCATGCACTGCCATCATTGTGTCATACACTGCCATCATTGTGTCATACACTGCCATCATCGTGTTGTATATCACTATCATTGTGTCATACACCACCATCGTTGTGTCATACACCACCATCATTTTGTCATACACCATTATCATTGTAGCATACACCACCGTCATTGTGTCATACACCAACATCGTTGTGTCATACACCACAATCATTGTGTCAAACACCACCATCATTGTGTCTTACACCACCATCATTGTGTCATACACCACCATCATTGTTTCATACACTGCCATCATTGTGTTATATATCACTATCATTGTGTCATACACCACCATCGTTGTGTCATACACAACCAAGATTGTGTCATACACCAATATCATTGTGTCATACAACACCATCATTGTGCCGTACACCACAATCATTGTGTCATGCACTGCCATCATTGTGTCATACACTGCCATCATTGTGGCATACACTGCCATCATTGTGTCATACACCACTATCATTGAGTCATACACCATTATCATTGTGTCATACACTTCCATCATTGTGTCATACTCCACCGTCATTGTGTCATACACCAACATCACTGTTTCATACATCACCATCATTGTGCCATACACCACTATCATTGAGTCATACACCACCTTCATTGTGTCATACACTACCATCATTGTGTCATGCTCCACCGTCATTGTTTCATACACTAACATCACTGTGTCATACACCATTATCATTGTGTCATACACCATTATCATTGTGTCATACACCTTTATCATTGTGTCATACACCACAAACATTGTGTCGTACACTACCATCATTGTGCCATATACCACCGTCTGTGTCATACACCACTATCATTGTGTCATACACCACCATCATTGTGTCATACACCTCTATCATTGTGTCATACACTGCCATTATTGTGACATACACCACAATCATTGTGTCATACACAACCTTCATTGTGTCATACACTTCCTTCATTGTGCCATACACGACCATCATTGTGCCATACGCCACAATCATTGTGTTATACACATCCATCATTGTGTCACACAACACCATCATTGTGTCATACACCACCATCATTGTGCCATACACAACCATCATTGTGTCAAACACTGCAATCATTGTGTCATACACCACTATCATTGTGTCATACTCCACCCTCATTGAGTCACACAACACCATCATTGTGCCGTACATCATGATCATTGTGTTATACACCACCATCATTGTGTCATACACCACTATCATAGTGTCATTCACTGCCATCATTGTGTCATACACCACCATCATTGTGTCATACACTGCCATCCTTGTGGTATATATCACCAACATTGTGTCATACAGCACCATCGTTGTGTCATACACTACCATCATTGTGTCATTCACTACCATCATTGTGTCATACATCACCGTCATTGTGTCTTACACCACCATCATTGTGTCATACACCACCATCATTGTGTCATACACCACCATCATTGTGTCATACACTACCATCATTGTGTCATACACCATCATTGTGTCATACACCACCATCATTGTGTCATGCACTGCCATCATTGTGTCATACACTGCCATCATTATGTCATACACTGCCATCATCATGTTGTATATCACTATCATTGTGTCATACACCACCATCGTTGTGTCATACACCACCATCATTGTGTCATACACCATTATCATTGTGGCATACACCACCGTCATTTTGTCATACACCAACATCGTTGTGTCGTACACCACCATCATTGTGTCAAACACCACCATCATTGTGTCATACACCATCATTGTGTCATACACCACCATCATTGTGTCATACACTGCCATCATTGTGTTATATATCACTATCATTGTGTCATACACCACCATCGTTGTGTCATACACCACCATCATTGTGTCATACACCACCATCATTGTGTCATACACCACCATCATTGCATCATACACCACCCATCATTGTGTCATTCACCACCATCATTCTGTCATACACAATCATCATTGTGTCATAAAACCACCATCATAGTGCCATACCCAACCATCATTGTGTCATGCACTGCCATCACTGTGTCATACACCACTATGATTGTGTCATACACCACCATCATTGTGTCATACACCACCATCATTGTGCCATACACAACCATCATTGTGTCATGCACTGCCATCATTGTGTCATACACTGCTATCATTGTGGCATACACTGCTATCATTGTGTCATACATCACCATCATTGTGTCATGCACCACTATCATTGAGTCACACACCACCATCATTGTGTCATACACTACCATCATTGTGTCATCCTCCACTGTCATTGTGTCATACACCAACAATACTGT
Source organism: Procambarus clarkii (assembly GCF_040958095.1). NCBI lineage: Eukaryota > Metazoa > Arthropoda > Malacostraca > Decapoda > Cambaridae > Procambarus > Procambarus clarkii. The sequence goes on along the minus strand of NC_091197.1, from coordinate 2,240,215 downwards.
GTCATACACCACCATCATTGTGTCATACACCACCATCATTGTGTCATACACCACCATCATTGTGTCATGCACTGCCATCATTGTGTCATACACTGCCATCATTGTTTCATACACTGCCATCATCGTGTTGTATATCACTATCATTGTGTCATACACCACCATCGTTGTGTCATTCACCACCATCATTGTGTCATACACCATTATCATTGTAGCATACACCACCGTCATTGTGTCATACACCAACATCGTTGTGTCATACACCACTATCATTGTGTCATACACAACCATCATTGTGCCATACACCACTATCATTGTGTCATGCACTGCCATCATTGTGTCATACACCACCAAGATTGTGTCATACACCACCATCATTGTGTCATACAACACCATCATTGTGCCGTACACCACAATCATTGTGTCATGCACTGCCATCATTGTGTCATACTCCACCGTCATTGTGTCATACACCAACATCACTGTTTCATACATCACCATCATTGTGCCATACACCACTATCATTGAGTCATACACCTCCATCATTGTGTCATACACCACCATCATTGTGTCATGCTCCACCGTCATTGTTTCATACACCAACATCACTGTGTCATACACCATTATCATTGTGTCATACACCATTATCATTGCGTCATACACCACAAACATTGTGTCGTACACTACCATCATTGTGCCATATACCACCGTCTTTGTGTCATACACCACTATCATTGTGTCATACACCACCATCATTGTGTCATACACCTCCATCATTGTGTCATACACTGCCATTATTGTGACATACACCACAATCATTGTGTCATACACAACCTTCATTGTGTCATACACTGCCTTCATTGTGCCATACACCACCATCATTGTGCCATACACTGCTATCATTGTGTCATACACCACCATCATTGTGCCATACACTGCCATCATTGTGTTATATGTCACTATCATTGTGTCATACACCACCATCGTTGTGTCATACACCACTATCATTGTGTCATACACCACCATCATTGTGTCATACACCACTGTCAATGTGTCATACACCACCATCATTGCGTCATACTCCATCCATCATTGTGTCATTCACCACCATCATTGTGTCATACACCATCATCATTGTGTCATAAAACAACCATCATAGTGCCATACCCAACCATCATTGTGTCATGCACTGCCATCATTGTGTCATACACCACTATGATTGTGTCATACACCACCATCATTGTGTCATACACCACCATCATTGTGCCATACACAACCATCATTGTGTCATGCACTGCCATCATTGTGTCATACACTGCCATCATTGTGGCATACACTGCTATCATTGTGTCATACATCACCATCATTGTGTCTTGCACCACTATCATTGAGTCACACACCACCATCATTGTGTCATACACTACCATCATTGTGTCATCCTCCACTGTCATTGTGTCATACACCAACAATACTGTGTCATACACCACCATCATTGTGTCATACACCACCATCATTGTGTCATACACTGCCATCATTGTGTTGTATATCACTATCATTGTGTCATACACCACCATCGTTGTGTCATACACCATCATCATTGTGTCATACACCACCATCATTGTGTCATACACCTCCGTCATTGTGTCATACACCAACATCATTGTGTCATACACCACCATCATTGTGTCATACACCTCCGTCATTGTGTCATACACCACCATCATTGTGTCATACACCACCATCATTGTGTCATACACCACCATCATTGTGTCATACACAACCATCATAGTGCCATACACCACTATCATTGTGTCATGCACTGCCATCATTGTGTCATACACCACCAAGATTGTGTCATACACCACCATCATTGTGTCATACAACACCATCATTGTGGCATACACTGCCTTCATTGTGTCATACACCACTATCATTGAGTCATACACCATTATCATTGTGTTATACACTGCCATCATTGTGTCATACTCCACCGTCATTGTGTCATACACCAACATCACTGTTTCATACATCACCATCATTGTGCCATACACCACTATCATTGAGTCATACACCACCATCATTGTGTCATACACTACCATCATTGTGTCATGCTCCACCGTCATTATTTCATACACCAATATCACTGTGTCATACACCATTATCATTGTGTCATACACCATTATCATTGTGTCATACACCTTTATCATTGTGTCATACACCACAAACATTGTGTCGTACACTACCATCATTGTGCCATATACCACCGTCTTTGTGTCATACACCACTATCATTGTGTCATACACCACCATCATTGTATCATACACCTCTATCATTGTGTCATACACTGCCATTATTGTGACATACACCACAATCATTGTGTCATACACAACCTTCATTGTGTCATACACTGCCTTCATTGTGCCATACACCACCATCATTGTGCCATACACCACAATCATTGTGTTATACACATCCATCATTGTGTCACACAACACCATCATTGTGTCATACACCACCATCATTGTGCCATACACAACCATCATTGTGTCAAACACTGCAATCATTGTGTCATACACCACTATCATTGTGTCATACTCCACCCTCATTGAGTCACACAACACCATCATTGTGCCGTACACCATGATCATTGTGTTATACACCACCATCATTGTGTCATACACCACTATCATAGTGTCATTCACTGCCATCATTGTGTCATATACCACCATCATTGTGTCATACACTGCCATCCTTGTGGTATATATCACCAACATTGTGTCATACAGCACCATCGTTGTGTCATACGCTACCATCATTGTGTCATTCACTACCATCATTGTGTCATACATCACCGTCATTGTGTCATACACCACCATCATTGTGTCATACACCACCATCATTGTGTCATACACCACCATCATTGTGTCATACACCACCATCATTGTGTCATACACCATCATTGTGTCATACACCACCATCATTGTGTCATGCACTGCCATCATTGTGTCATACACTGCCATCATTGTGTCATACACTGCCATCATCGTGTTGTATATCACTATCATTGTGTCATACACCACCATCGTTGTGTCATACACCACCATCATTTTGTCATACACCATTATCATTGTAGCATACACCACCGTCATTGTGTCATACACCAACATCGTTGTGTCATACACCACAATCATTGTGTCAAACACCACCATCATTGTGTCTTACACCACCATCATTGTGTCATACACCACCATCATTGTTTCATACACTGCCATCATTGTGTTATATATCACTATCATTGTGTCATACACCACCATCGTTGTGTCATACACAACCAAGATTGTGTCATACACCAATATCATTGTGTCATACAACACCATCATTGTGCCGTACACCACAATCATTGTGTCATGCACTGCCATCATTGTGTCATACACTGCCATCATTGTGGCATACACTGCCATCATTGTGTCATACACCACTATCATTGAGTCATACACCATTATCATTGTGTCATACACTTCCATCATTGTGTCATACTCCACCGTCATTGTGTCATACACCAACATCACTGTTTCATACATCACCATCATTGTGCCATACACCACTATCATTGAGTCATACACCACCTTCATTGTGTCATACACTACCATCATTGTGTCATGCTCCACCGTCATTGTTTCATACACTAACATCACTGTGTCATACACCATTATCATTGTGTCATACACCATTATCATTGTGTCATACACCTTTATCATTGTGTCATACACCACAAACATTGTGTCGTACACTACCATCATTGTGCCATATACCACCGTCTGTGTCATACACCACTATCATTGTGTCATACACCACCATCATTGTGTCATACACCTCTATCATTGTGTCATACACTGCCATTATTGTGACATACACCACAATCATTGTGTCATACACAACCTTCATTGTGTCATACACTGCCTTCATTGTGCCATACACGACCATCATTGTGCCATACGCCACAATCATTGTGTTATACACATCCATCATTGTGTCACACAACACCATCATTGTGTCATACACCACCATCATTGTGCCATACACAACCATCATTGTGTCAAACACTGCAATCATTGTGTCATACACCACTATCATTGTGTCATACTCCACCCTCATTGAGTCACACAACACCATCATTGTGCCGTACATCATGATCATTGTGTTATACACCACCATCATTGTGTCATACACCACTATCATAGTGTCATTCACTGCCATCATTGTGTCATACACCACCATCATTGTGTCATACACTGCCATCCTTGTGGTATATATCACCAACATTGTGTCATACAGCACCATCGTTGTGTCATACACTACCATCATTGTGTCATTCACTACCATCATTGTGTCATACATCACCGTCATTGTGTCTTACACCACCATCATTGTGTCATACACCACCATCATTGTGTCATACACCACCATCATTGTGTCATACACTACCATCATTGTGTCATACACCATCATTGTGTCATACACCACCATCATTGTGTCATGCACTGCCATCATTGTGTCATACACTGCCATCATTATGTCATACACTGCCATCATCATGTTGTATATCACTATCATTGTGTCATACACCACCATCGTTGTGTCATACACCACCATCATTGTGTCATACACCATTATCATTGTGGCATACACCACCGTCATTTTGTCATACACCAACATCGTTGTGTCGTACACCACCATCATTGTGTCAAACACCACCATCATTGTGTCATACACCATCATTGTGTCATACACCACCATCATTGTGTCATACACTGCCATCATTGTGTTATATATCACTATCATTGTGTCATACACCACCATTGTTGTGTCATACACCACCATCATTGTGTCATACACCACCATCATTGTGTCATACACCACTGTCATTGTGTCATACACCACTATCATTGTGTCATACACCACCATCATTGTGTCATACACCACCATAATTGTGTCATACACCACCATTATTGTGTCATACACAACCATAATAGTGCCATACACCACCATCATTGTGTCATGCACTGCCATAATTGCGTCATACACCACTATGATTGTGTCATACACCACTATCATTGTGTCATACACCACTATCATTGTGCCATACACAACCATCATTGTGTCATGCACCACTATCATTGAGTCACACACAACCATCATTGTGTCATACACTACCATCATTGTGTTATCCTCCACTGTCATTGTGTCATACACCAACAATACTGTGTCATACACCACAATCATTGTGTCATACACCACCATCATTGTGTCATACACTGCCATCATTGTGTTGTATATCACTATCATTGTGTCATACACCACCATCGTTGTGTCATACACCACCATCATTGTGTCATACACCACAATCATTGTGTCATACACCACCGTTCTTTGTCTCAAACACCACAATCATTGTGTCATACACCACCATCATTGTGTCATACACCACCATCATTGTGTCATACACAACCATCATAGTGCCATACACCACTATCATTGTGTCATGCACTGCCATCATTGTGTCATACACCACCAAGATTGTGTCATACACCACCATCATTGTGTCATACAACACCATCATTGTGCCGTACACCACAATCATTGTGTCATGCACTGCCATCATTGTGTCATACACTGCCATCATTGTGTCATACACTACTCTCATTGAGTCATACACCATTATCATTGTGTCATACACTACCATCATTGTGTCATACTCCACCGTCATTGTGTCATACACCAACATCACTGTTTCATACATCACCATCATTGTGCAATACACCACTATCATTGAGTCATACACCACCATCATTGTGTCATACACTACCATCATTGTGTCATACACTACCATCATTGTGTCATGCTCCAACGTCATTGTTTCATACACCAACATCACTGTGTCATACACCATTATCATTGTGTCATACACCATTATCATTGTGTCATACACCTTTATCATTGTGTCATACACCACAAACATTGTGTCGTACACTACCATCATTGTGCCATATACCACCGTCTTTGTGTCATACACCACTATCATTGTGTCATACACCACCATCATTGTGTCATACACCTCCATCATTGTGTAATACACTGCCATTATTGTGACATACACCACAATCATTGTGTCATACACAACCTTCATTGTGTCATACACTGCCATCATTGTGTCATACACTGCCATCATTGTGTCATACATTGCCTTCATTGTGGCATACACTACCATTATTGTGTCATACACCACATTCATTGTGTCATACACTACCATCATTGTGTCATACACCACCGTCATTGTGTCATACACCATTATCATTGTGTCATACACCATTATCATTGTGTCATACACCTTTATCATTGTGTCATACACCACAAACATTGTGTCGTACACTACCATCATTGTGCCATATACCACCGTCTTTGTGTAATACACCACTATCATTGTGTCATACACCACCATCATTGTGTCATACACCTCTATGATTGTGTCATACACTGCCATTATTGTGACATACACCACAATCATTGTGTCATACACATCCTTCATTGTGTCATACACTGCCTTCATTGTGCCATACACCACCATCATTGTGCCATACACCACAATCATTGTGTTATACACATCCATCATTGTGTCACACAACACCATCATTGTGTCATACACCACCATCATTGTGCCATACACAACCATCATTGTGTCAAACACTGCAATCATTGTGTCATACACCACTATCATTGTGTCATACTCCACCCTCATTGAGTCACACAATACCATTGTGCCGTACATCATGATCATTGTGTTATACACCACCATCATTGTGTCATACACCACTATCATAGTGTCATTCACTGCCATCATTGTGTCATACACCACCATCATTGTGTCATACACTGCCATCCTTGTGGTATATATCACCAACATTGTGTCATACAGCACCATCGTTGTGTCATACACTACCATCATTGTGTCATTCACTACCATCATTGTGTCATACATCACCGTCATTGTGTCTTACACCACCATCATTGTGTCATACACCACCATCATTGTGTCATACACCACCATCATTGTGTCATACACTACCATCATTGTGTCATACACCATCATTGTGTCATACACCACCATCATTGTGTCATGCACTGCCATCATTGTGTCATACACTGCCATCATTATGTCATACACTGCCATCATCATGTTGTATATCACTATCATTGTGTCATACACCACCATCGTTGTGTCATACACCACCATCATTGTGTCATACACCATTATCATTGTGGCATACACCACCGTCATTGTGTCATACACCAACATCGTTGTGTCGTACACCACCATCATTGTGTCAAACACCACCATCATTGTGTCATACACCACCATCATTGTGTCATACACCACCATCATTGTGTCATACACTGCCATCATTGTGTTATATATCACTATCATTGTGTCATACACCACCATCGTTGTGTCATACACCACCATCATTGTGTCATACACCACCATCATTGTGTCATACACCACTGTCATTGTGTCATACACCACTATCATTGTGTCATACACCACCATCATTGTGTCATACACCACCATAATTGTGTCATACACCACCATTATTGTGTCATACACAACCATAATAGTGCCATACACCACCATCATTGTGTCATGCACTGCCATAATTGCGTCATACACCACTATGATTGTGTCATACACCACTATCATTGTGTCATACACCACTATCATTGTGCCATACACAACCATCATTGTGTCATGCACCACTATCATTGAGTCACACACAACCATCATTGTGTCATACACTACCATCATTGTGTTATCCTCCACTGTCATTGTGTCATACACCAACAATACTGTGTCATACACCACAATCATTGTGTCATACACCACCATCATTGTGTCATACACTGCCATCATTGTGTTGTATATCACTATCATTGTGTCATACACCACCATCGTTGTGTCATACACCACCATCATTGTTTCATACACCACAATCATTGTGTCATACACCACCGTTCTTTGTCTCAAACACCACAATCATTGTGTCATACACCACCATCATTGTGTCATACACCACCATCATTGTGTCATACACAACCATCATAGTGCCATACACCACTATCATTGTGTCATGCACTGCCATCATTGTGTCATACACCACCAAGATTGTGTCATACACCACCATCATTGTGTCATACAACACCATCATTGTGCCGTACACCACAATCATTGTGTCATGCACTGCCATCATTGTGTCATACACTGCCATCATTGTGTCATACACCACTCTCATTGAGTCATACACCATTATCATTGTGTCATACACTACCATCATTGTGTCATACTCCACCGTCATTGTGTCATACACCAACATCACTGTTTCATACATCACCATCATTGTGCAATACACCACTATCATTGAGTCATACACCACCATCATTGTGTCATACACTAGCATCATTGTGTCATACACTACCATCATTGTGTCATGCTCCAACGTCATTGTTTCATACACCAACATCACTGTGTCATACACCATTATCATTGTGTCATACACCATTATCATTGTGTCATACACCTTTATCATTGTGTCATACACCACAAACATTGTGTCGTACACTACCATCATTGTGCCATATACCACCGTCTTTGTGTCATACACCACTATCATTGTGTCATACACCACCATCATTGTGTCATACACCTCCATCATTGTGTAATACACTGCCATTATTGTGACATACACCACAATCATTGTGTCATACACAACCTTCATTGTGTCATACACTGCCATCATTGTGTCATACACTGCCATCATTGTGTCATACATTGCCATCATTGTGGCATACACTACCATTATTGTGTCATACACCACATTCATTGTGTCATACACTACCATCATTGTGTCATACACCACCGTCATTGTGTCATACACCATTATCATTGTGTCATACACCATTATCATTGTGTCATACACCTTTATCATTGTGTCATACACCACAAACATTGTGTCGTACACTACCATCATTGTGCCATATACCACCGTCTTTGTGTAATACACCACTATCATTGTGTCATACACCACCATCATTGTGTCATACACCTCTATCATTGTGTCATACACTGCCATTATTGTGACATACACCACAATCATTGTGTCATACACAACCTTCATTGTGTCATACACTGCCTTCATTGTGCCATTCACCACCATCATTGTGCCATACACCACAATCATTGTGTTATACACATCCATCATTGTGTCACACAACACCATCATTGTGTCATACACCACCATCATTGTGCCATACACAACCATCATTGTGTCAAACACTGCAATCATTGTGTCGTACACCACTATCATTGTGTCATACTCCACCCTCATTGAGTCACACAACACCATCATTGTGCCGTACACCATGATCATTGTGTTATACACCACCATCATTGTGTCTTACACCACTATCATAGTGTCATTCACTGCCATCATTGTTTCATATACCACCATCATTGTGTCATACACTGCCATCCTTGTGGTATATATCACCAACATTGTGTCATACAGCACCATCGTTGTGTCATACACTACCATCATTGTGTCATTCACTACCATCATTGTGTCATACATCACCGTCATTGTGTCATACACCACCATCATTGTGTCATACACCACCATCATTGTGCCATACACCACCATCATTGTGTCATACACCACCATCATTGTGTCATGCACTGCCATCATTGTGTCATACACTGCCATCATTGTGTCATACACTGCCATCATCGTGTTGTATATCACTATCATTGTGTCATACACCACCATCGTTGTGTCATTCACCACCATCATTGTGTCATACACCATTATCATTGTAACATACACTAACATCGTTGTGTCATACACCACCATCATTGTGCCAAACACCACCATCATTGTGTCATACACCACCATCATTGTGTCATACACCACCATCATTGTTTCATATACTGCCATCATTGTGTTATATATCACTATCATTGTGTCATACACCACCATCATTGTGTCATACACCACTATCATTGCGTCATACACCACCATCATTGTGTCATACACCACCATCATTGTGTCATACACTGCCATCATTGTGTTGTATATCACTATCATTGTGTCATACACCACCATCGTTGTGTTATACACCACCTCATTGTGTCATACACCACCATCATTGTGTCATACACCACCGTCATTGTGTCATACACCACCATCATTGTGTCATACACCACCATCAATATGTCATACACCACTATCATTGTGTCATACACAACCATCATAGTGCCATACACCACTATCATTGTGTCATACACCACTATCATTGTGTCATACACCACCATCATTGTGTCATACAACACCATCATTGTGCCGTACACCACAATCATTGTGTCATGCACTGCCATCATTGTGTCATACTCCACCGTCATTGTGTCATACACCAACATCACTGTTTCATACATCACCATCATTGTGCCATACACCACTATCATTGAGTCATACACCACCATCATTGTGTCATACACTACCATCATTGTGTCATGCTCCACCGTCATTGTTTCATACACCAACATCACTGTGTCCTACACCATTATCATTGTGTCATACACCATTATCATTGCGTCATACACCACAAACATTGTGTCATACACTACCATCATTGTGCCATATACCACCGTCTTTGTGTCATACACCACTATCATTGTGTCATACACCACCATCATTGTGTCATACACCTCCATCATTGTGTCATACACTGCCATTATTGTGACATACACCACAATCATTGTGTCATACACAACCTTCATTGTGTCATACACTGCCTTCATTGTGCCATACACCACCATCATTGTGCCATACAGTGCTATCATTGTGTCATACACCACCATCATTGTGCCATACACTGCCATCATTGTGTTATATGTCACTATCATTGTGTCATACACCACCATCGTTGTGTCATACACCACTATCATTGTGTCATACACCACCATCATTGTGTCATACACCACTGTCAATGTGTCATACACCACCATCATTGCGTCATACACCACCCATCATTGTGTCATTCACCACCATCATTGTGTCATACACCATCATCATTGTGTCATAAAACCACCATCATAGTGCCATACCCAACAATCATTGTGTCATGCACTGCCATCATTGTGTCATACACCACAATGATTGTGTCATACACCACCATCATTGTGTCATACACCACCATCATTGTGCCATACACAACCATCATTGTGTCATGCACTGCCATCATTGTGTCATACACTGCCATCATTGTGGCATACACTGCTATCATTGTGTCATACATCACCATCATTGTGTCATGCACCACTATCATTGAGTCACACACCACCATCATTGTGTCATACACTACCATCATTGTGTCATCCTCCACTGTCATTGTGTCATACACCAACAATACTGTGTCATACACCACCATCATTGTGTCATACACCACCATCATTGTGTCATACACTGCCATCATTGTGTTGTATATCACTATCATTGTGTCATACACCACCATCGTTGTGTCATACACCACCATCATTGTGTCATACACCACCATCATTGTGTCATACACCTCCGTCATTGTGTCATACACCAACATCATTGTGTCATACACCACCATCATTGTGTCATACACCTCCGTCATTGTGTCATACACCACCATCATTGTGTCATACACCACCATCATTGTGTCATACACCATTATCATTGTGTCATACACAACCATCATAGTGCCATACACCACTATCATTGTGTCATGCACTGCCATCATTGTGTCATACACCACCAAGATTGTGTCATACACCACCATCATTGTGTCATACAACACCATCATTGTGGCATACACTGCCTTCATTGTGTCATACACCACTATCATTGAGTCATACACCATTATCATTGTGTTATACACTGCCATCATTGTGTCATACTCCACCGTCATTGTGTCATACACCAACATCACTGTTTCTTACATCACCATCATTGTGCCATACACCACTATCATTGAGTCATACACCACCATCATTGTGTCATACACTACCATCATTGTGTCATGCTCGACCGTCATTATTTCATACACCAACATCACTGTGTCATACACCATTATCATTGTGTCATACACCATTATCATTGTGTCATACACCTTTATCATTGTGTCATACACCACAAACATTGTGTCGTACACTACCATCATTGTGCCATATACCACCGTCTTTGTGTCATACACCACTATCATTGTGTCATACACCACCATCATTGTATCATACACCTCTATCATTGTGTCATACACTGCTATTATTGTGACATACACCACAATCATTGTGTCATACACAACCTTCATTGTGTCATACACTGCCTTCATTGTGCCATACACCACCATCATTGTGCCATACACCACAATCATTGTGTTATACACATCCATCATTGTGTCACACAACACCATCATTGTATCATACACCACCATCATTGTGCCATACACAACCATCATTGTGTCAAACACTGCAATCATTGTGCCATACACAACCATCATTGTGTCAAACACTGCAATCATTGTGTCATACACCACTATCATTGTGTCATACTCCACCCTCATTGAGTCACACAACACCATCATTGTGCCGTACACCATGATCATTGTGTTATACACCACCATCATTGTGTCATACACCACTATCAAAGTGTCATTCACTGCCATCATTGTGTCATATACCACCATCATTGTGTCATACACTGCCATCCTTGTGGTATATATCACCAACATTGTGTCATACAGCACCATCGTTGTGTCATATGCTACCATCATTGTGTCATTCACTACCATCATTGTGTCATACATCACCGTCATTGTGTCATACACCACCATCATTGTGTCATACACCACCATCATTGTGTCATACACCACCATCATTATGTCATACACACCATCATTGTGTCATACACCATCATTGTGTCATACACCACCATCATTGTGTCATGCACTGCCATCATTGTGTCATACACTGCCATCATTGTGTCAAACACTGCCATCATCGTGTTGTATATCACTATCATTGTGTCATACACCACCATCGTTGTGTCATACACCACCATCATTGTGTCATACACCACTGTCAATGTGTCATACACCACCATCATTGCGTCATACACCGCCCATCATTGTGTCATTCACCACCATCATTGTGTCATACACCATCATCATTGTGTCATAAAACCACCATCACAGTGCCATACCCAACAATCATTGTGTCATGCACTGCCATCATTGTGTCATACACCACTATGATTGTGTCATACACCACCATCATTGTGTCATACACCACCATCATTGTGCCATACACAACCATCATTGTGTCATGCACTGCCATCATTGTGTCATACACTGCCATCATTGTGGCATACACTGCTATCATTGTGTCATACATCACTATCATTGTGTCATGCACCACTATCATTGAGTCACACACCACCATCATTGTGTCATACACTACCATCATTGTGTCATCCTCCACTGTCATTGTGTCATACACCAACAATACTGTGTCATACACCACCATCATTGTGTCATACACCACCATCATTGTGTCATACACTGCCATCATTGTGTTGTATATCACTATCATTGTGTCATACACCACCATCGTTGTGTCATACACCACCATCATTGTGTCATACACCACCATCATTGTGTCATACACCTCCGTCATTGTGTCATACACCAACATCATTGTGTCATACACCACCATCATTGTGTCATACACCTCCGTCATTGTGTCATACACCACCATCATTTTGTCATACACCACCATCATTGTGTCATACACCACCATCATTGTGTCATACACAACCATCATAGTGCCATACACCACTATCATTGTGTCATGCACTGCCATCATTGTTTCATACACCACCAAGATTGTGTCATACACCACCATCATTGTGTCATACAACACCATCATTGTGGCGTACACTGCCTTCATTGTGTCATACACCACTATCATTGAGTCATACACCATTATCATTGTGTTATACACTGCCATCATTGTGTCATACTCCACCTTCATTGTGTCATACACCAACATCACTGTTTCATACATCACCATCATTGTGCCATACACCACTATCATTGAGTCATACACCACCATCATTGTGTCATACACTACCATCATTGTGTCATGCTCCACCGTCATTATTTCATACACCAACATCACTGTGTCATACACCATTATCATTGTGTCATACACCGTTATCATTGTGTCATACACCTTTATCATTGTGTCATACACCACAAACATTGTGTCGTACACTACCATCATTGTGCCATATACCACCGTCTTTGTGTCATACACCACTATCATTGTGTCATACACCACCATCATTGTATCATACACCTCTATCATTGTGTCATACACTGCTATTATTGTGACATACACCACAATCATTGTGTCATACACAACCTTCATTGTGTCATACACTGCCTTCATTGTGCCATACACCACCATCATTGTGCCATACACCACAATCATTGTGTTATACACATCCATCATTGTGTCACACAACACCATCATTGTGTCATACACCACCATCATTGTGCCATACACAACCATCATTGTGTCAAACGCTGCAATCATTGTGTCATACACCACTATCATTGTGTCATACTCCACCCTCATTGAGTCACACAACACCATCATTGTGCCGTACACCATGATCATTGTGTTATACACCACCATCATTGTGTCATACACCACTATCAAAGTGTCATTCACTCCCATCATTGTGTCATATACCACCATCATTGTGTCATACACTGCCATCCTTGTGGTATATATCACCAACATTGTGTCATACAGCACCATCGTTGTGTCATATGCTACCATCATTGTGTCATTCACTACCATCATTGTGTCATACATCACCGTCATTGTGTCATACACCACCATCATTGTGTAATACACCACCATCATTGTGTCATACACCACCATCATTATGTCATACACCACCATCATTGTGTCATACACCATCATTGTGTCATACACCACCATCATTGTGTCATGCACTGCCATCATTGTGTCATACACTGCCATCATTGTGTCATACACTGCCATCATCGTGTTGTATATCACTATCATTGTGTCATACACCACCATCATTGTGTCATACACCACCATCATTGTGTCATACACCATTATCATTGTGGCATACACCACCGTCATTGTGTCATACACCAACATCGTTGTGTCATACACCACCATCATTGTGTCAAACACCACCATCATTGTGTCTTACACCACCATCATTGTGTCATACACCACCATCATTGTTTCATACACTGCCATCATTGTGTTATATATCACTATCATTGTGTCATACACCACCATCGTTGTGTCATACACAACCAAGATTGTGTCATACACCACTATCATTGTGTCATACAACACCATCATTGTGCCGTACACCACAATCATTGTGTCATGCACTGCCATCATTGTGTCATACACTGCCATCATTGTGGCATACACTGCCATCATTGTGTCATACACCACTATCATTGAGTCATACACCATTATCATTGTGCCATACACTACCATCATTGTGTCATACTCCACCGTCATTGTGTCATACACCAACATCACTGTTTCATACATCACCATCATTGTGCCATACACCACTATCATTGAGTCATACACCACCTTCATTGTGTCATACACTACCATCATTGTGTCATGCTCCACCGTCATTGTTTCATACACCAACATCACTGTGTCATACACCATTATCATTGTGTCATACACCATTATCATTGTGTCATACACCTTTATGATTGTGTCATACACCACAAACATTGTGTCGTGCACTACCATCATTGTGCCATATACCACCGTCTGTGTCATACACCACTATCATTGTGTCATACACCACCATCATTGTGTCATACACCTCCATCATTGTGTCATACACTGCCTTCATTGTGCCATACACGACCATCATTGTGCCATACGCCACAATCATTGTGTTATACACATCCATCATTGTGTCACACAACACCATCATTGTGTCATACACCACCATCATTGTGCCATACACAACCATCATTGTGTCAAACACTGCAATCATTGTGTCATACACCACTATCATTGTGTCATACTCCACCCTCATTGAGTCACACAACACCATCATTGTGCCGTACATCATGATCATTGTGTTATACACCACCATCATTGTGTCATACACCACTATCATAGTGTCATTCACTGCCATCATTGTGTCATACACCACCATCATTGTGTCATACACTGCCATCCTTGTGGTATATATCACCAACATTGTGTCATACAGCACCATCGTTGTGTCATACACTACCATCATTGTGTCATTCACTACCATCATTGTGTCATACATCACCGTCATTGTGTCATACACCACCATCATTGTGTCATACACCACCATCATTGTGTCATACACCACCATCATTGTGTCATACACTACCATCATTGTGTCATACACCATCATTGTGTCATACACCACCATCATTGTGTCATGCACTGCCATCATTGTGTCATACACTGCCATCATTATGTCATACACTGCCATCATTGTGTCATACACCACTATCATTGAGTCATACACTACCATCATTGTGTCATACACCACCATCATTGTGTCATACACAACCATCATAGTGCCATACACCACTATCATTGTGTCATGCACTGCCATCATTGTGTCATACACCACCAAGATTGTGTCATACACCACCATCATTGTGTCATACAACACCATCATTGTGCCGTACACCACAATCATTGTGTCATGCACTGCCATCATTGTGTCATACACTGCCATCATTGTGGCATACACTGCCATCATTGTGTCATACACCACTATCATTGAGTCATACACCATTATCATTGTGTCATACACTACCATCATTGTGTCATACTCCACCGCCATTGTGTCATACACCAACATCACTGTTTCATACATCACCATCATTGTGCAATACACCACTATCATTGAGTCATACACCACCATCATTGTGTCATACACTACCATCATTGTGTCATGCTCCACCGTCATTGTTTCATACACCAACATCACTGTGTCATACACCATTATCATTGTGTCATACACCATTATCATTGTGTCATACACCTTTATCATTGTGTCATACACCACAAACATTGTGTCGTACACTACCATCATTGTGCCATATTCCACCGTCTTTGTGTCATACACCACTATCATTGTGTCATACACCACCATCATTGTGTCATACACCTCCATCATTGTGTAATACACTGCCATTATTGTGACATACACCACAATCATTGTCTCATACACAACCTTCAATGTGTCATACACTGCCATCATTGTGTCATACACTGCCATCATTGTGTCATACATTGCCATCATTGTGGCATACACTACCATTATTGTGTCATACACCACATTCATTGTGTCATACACTACCATCATTGTGTCATACACCACCGTCATTGTGTCATACACCAACATTATTGTGTCATACACCACCATCATTGTGTCATACACCATTATCATTGTGTCATACACCACCATTATTGTGTCATACACCACCATCATTGTGTCATACACCACCAGCATTGTGTCATACACTGTTATCATTGTGTTATATGTCACTATCATTGTGTCATACACCACCACCGTTGTGTCATACTCAACCATCTTTGTGTCATACACCACCATCATTGTGTCATACAACACTGTCATTGTGTCATACACCACCATCATTGTGTCATACAACACCATCATTGTGTCATACACCACTATCATTGTGTCATACACCACCATCATTGTGTCATACACCACCATCATTGTGTCATACACCACATTCATTGTGTCATACACTGCCATCATTGTGTCATACAGCAACGTCATTGTGTCATTCACCAACATCATTGTGTCATACACCACCATCATTGTGTCATACAACACTGTCATTGTGTCATACACCACCATCATTGTGTCATACTCAACCATCATTGTGTCATACAACACTGTCATTGTGTCATACACCACCATCATTGTGTCATACTCAACCATCATTGTGTCATACACCACTATCATTGTGTCATACACCACCATCATTGTGTCATACACCACCATCGTTGTGTCATACACCACATTCATTGTGTCATACACTGCCATCATTGTGCCATACACCAACGTCATTGTGTCATACACCAACATCATTGTGTCATACACCATCATTGTATTATACACCATTATCATTGTGTCATACACCACCATCATTGTGTCATACACCACCATCATTGGGTCATACACCACCATCATTGTGTCATACACCACATTCATTGTGTCATACACCACATTCATTGTGTCATACACCAGATTCATTGTGTCATACACTGCCATCATTGTGTCATACACCAACGTCATTGTGTCATACACCAACATCATTGTGTCATACACCATCATTGTGTCATACACCATTATCATTGTGTCATACACCACCATTATTGTGTCATACACCACCATCATTGGGTCATACACCACCATCATTGTGTCATACACCACATTCATTGTGTCATACACCACATTCATTGTGTCATACACTGCCATCATTGTGTCATACACCAACGTCATTGTGTCATACACCAACATCATTGTGTCATACGCCATCGTTGTGTCATACACCACCATCGTTGTGTCATACACCACCATCATTGTGTCATACACCACAATCATTGTGTCATACACCACCGTCATTGTGTCAAACACCACAATCATTGTGTCATACACCACCATCATTGTGTCATACACCACCATCATTGTGTCATACACAACCATCATAGTGCCATACACCACTATCATTGTGTCATGCACTGCCATCATTGTGTCATACACCACCAAGATTGTGTCATACACCACCATCATTGTGTCATACAACACCATCATTGTGCCGTACACCACAATCATTGTGTCATGCACTGCCATCATTGTGTCATACACTGCCATCATTGTGGCATACACTGCCATCATTGTGTCATACACCACTATCATTGAGTCATACACCATTATCATTGTGTCATACACTACCATCATTGTGTCATACTCCACCGCCATTGTGTCATACACCAACTTCACTGTTTCATACATCACCATCATTGTGCAATACACCACTATCATTGAGTCATACACCACCATCATTGTGTCATACACTACCATCATTGTGTCATGCTCCACCGTCATTGTTTCATACACCAACATCACTGTGTCATACACCATTATCATTGTGTCATACACCATTATCATTGTGTCATACACCTTTATCATTGTGTCATACACCACAAACATTGTGTCGTACACTACCATCATTGTGCCATATACCACCGTCTTTGTGTCATACACCACTATCATTGTGTCATACACCACCATCATTGTGTCATACACCTCCATCATTGTGTAATACACTGCCATTATTGTGACATACACCACAATCATTGTGTCATACACAACCTTCATTGTGTCATACACTGCCATCATTGTGTCATACACTGCCATCATTGTGTCATACATTGCCATCATTGTGGCATACACTACCATTATTGTGTCATACACCACATTCATTGTGTCATACACTACCATCATTGTGTCATACACCACCGTCATTGTGTCATACACCAACATTATTGTGTCATACACCACCATCATTGTGTCATACACCATTATCATTGTGTCATACACCACCATTATTGTGTCATACACCACCATCATTGTGTCATACACCACCAGCATTGTGTCATACACTGTTATCATTGTGTTATATATCACTATCATTGTGTCATACACCACCACCGTTGTGTCATACTCAACCATCATTGTGTCATACACCACCATCATTGTGTCATACAACACTGTCATTGTGTCATACACCACCATCATTGTGTCATACAACACCATCATTGTGTCATACACCACTATCATTGTGTCATACACCACCATCATTGTGTCATACACCACCATCATTGTGTCATACACCACATTCATTGTGTCATACACTGCCATCATTGTGTCATACAGCAACGTCATTGTGTCATTCACCAACATCATTGTGTCATACACCACCATCATTGTGTCATACAACACTGTCATTGTGTCATACACCACCATCATTGTGTCATACTCAACCATCATTGTGTCATACAACACTGTCATTGTGTCATACACCACCATCATTGTGTCATACTCAACCATCATTGTGTCATACACCACTATCATTGTGTCATACACCACCATCATTGTGTCATACACCACCATCGTTGTGTCATACACCACATTCATTGTGTCATACACTGCCATCATTGTGCCATACACCAACGTCATTGTGTCATACACCAACATCATTGTGTCATACACCATCATTGTATTATACACCATTATCATTGTGTCATACACCACCATCATTGTGTCATACACCACCATCATTGGGTCATACACCACCATCATTGTGTCATACACCACATTCATTGTGTCATACACCACATTCATTGTGTCATACACCAGATTCATTGTGTCATACACTGCCATCATTGTGTCATACACCAACGTCATTGTGTCATACACCAACATCATTGTGTCATACACCATCATTGTGTCATACACCATTATCATTGTGTCATACACCACCATTATTGTGTCATACACCACCATCATTGGGTCATACACCACCATCATTGTGTCATACACCACATTCATTGTGTCATACACCACATTCATTGTGTCATACACTGCCATCATTGTGTCATACACCAACGTCATTGTGTCATACACCAACATCATTGTGTCATACGCCATCGTTGTGTCATACACCACCATCGTTGTGACATACACCACCATCATTGTGTCATACACCACAATCATTGTGTCATACACCACCGTCATTGTGTCAAACACCACAATCATTGTGTCATACACCACCATCATTGTGTCATACACCACCATCATTGTGTCATACACAACCATCATAGTGCCATACACCACTATCCTTGTGTCATGCACTGCCATCATTGTGTCTTACACCACCAAGATTGTGTCATACACCACCATCATTGTGTCATGCAACACCATCATTGTGCCATACACCACAATCATTGTGTCATGCACTGCCATCATTGTGTCATACACTGCCATCATTGTGGCATACACTGCCATCATTGTGTCATACACCACTATCATTGAGTCATACACCATTATCATTGTGTCATACACTACCATCATTGTGTCATACTCCACCGTCATTGTGTCATACACCAACATCACTGTTTCATACATCACCATCATTGTGCAATACACCACTATCATTGAGTCATACACCATTATCATTGTGTCATACACTACCATCATTGTGTCATGCTCCACCGTCATTGTTTCATACACCAACATCACTGTGTCATACACCATTATCATTGTGTTTTACATCATTATTTTTGTGTCATACACCTTTATCATTGTGTCATACACCACAAACATTGTGTTGTACACTACCATCATTGTGCCATATACCACCGTCTTTGTGTCATACACCACTATCATTGTGTCATACACCACCATCATTGTGTCATACACCTCCATCATTGTGTAATACACTGCCATTATTGTGACATACACCACAATCATTGTGTCATAAACAACCTTCAATGTGTCATACACTGCCATCATTGTGTCATACACTGCCATCATTGTGTCATACATTGCCATCATTGTGGCATACACTACCATTATTGTGTCATACACCACATTCATTGTGTCATACACTACCATCATTGTGTCATACACCACCGTCATTGTGTCATACACCAACATCATTGTGTCATACACCACCATCATTGTGTCATACACCATTTTCATTGTGTCATACACCACCATTATTGTGTCATACACCACCATCATTGTGTCATTCACCACCAGCATTGTGTCATACAATGTTATCATTGTGTTATATATCACTATCATTGTGTCATACACCACCACCGTTGTGTCATACTCAACAATCATTGTGTCATACACCACCATCATTGTGTCATACAACACTGTCATTGTGTCATACACCACCATCATTGTGTCATACAACACCATCATTGTGTCATACACCACTATCATTGTGTCATACACCACCATCATTGTGTCATACACCACCATCATTTTGTCATACACCACATTCATTGTGTCATACACTGCCATCATTGTGTCATACACCAACGTCATTGTGTCATTCACCAACATCATTGTGTCATACACCACCATCATTGTGTCATACAACACTGTCATTGTATCATACACCACCATCATTGTGTCATACTCAACTATCATTGTGTCATACACCACTATCATTGTGTCATACACCACCATCATTGTGTCATACACCACCATCGTTGTGTCATACACCACATTCATTGTGTCATACACTGCCATCATTGTGCCATACACCAACGTCATTGTGTCATACACCAACATCATTGTGTCATACACCATCATTGTGTCTTACACCATTATCATTGTGTCATACACCACCATCATTGTGTCATACACCACCATCATTGGGTCATACACCACCATCATTGTGTCATACACCACATTCATTGTGTCATACACCACATTCATTGTGTCATACACTGCCATCATTGTGTCATACACCAACGTCATTGTGTCATACACCAACATCATTGTGTCATACACCATCGTTGTGTCATACACCATTATCATTGTGTCATACACCACCATCATTGTGTCATACACCACCATCATTGGGTCATACACCACCATCATTGTGTCATACACTGCTATCATTGTGTTATATGTCACTATCATTGTGTCATACACCACCATCATTGCATCATACACCACCATCATTGTGTCTTACACCATCATTGTGTCATACACCACCATCATTGTGTCATAAAACTCCCATCATAGAGCCATACACCACCATCATTGTGTCATGCACTGCCATCATTGTGTCATACACCACTTTGATTGTGTCATACACCACCATCATTGTGTCATACACCACCATCATTGTGCCATACACAACCATCATTGTGTCATGCACTGCCATCATTTTGTCATACACTGCCATCATTTTGGCATACACTGCTATCATTGTGTCATACATCACCATCATTGTGTCATGCACCACCATCATTGTGTCATACACCACAAACAGTGTGTCATACACTACCATCATTGTGTCATACACCACCATCATTGTGTCATACACCACCATCATTGTGTCATATACCACCGTCATTGTGTCATACAACACCATCATTGATTTATACACATCCATCATTGTGTCAAACAACACCATCATTGTGTCATAAACAACAATCATTGTGTCATACACTGCCATCATTGTGTCATACACTGCCCTTATTGTGTCATACACCACCATCATTGTGTCACACACCACCATCATTGTGTAATACACCAAAAACATTATGTCATACACTACTATCATTGTGTCATATACCACCGTCATTGTGTCATACACCACTGTCATTGTGTCATACACAACCATCATTGTGTCATACACCACCATCATTGTGTCATACACCACCATCATTGTGTCATACGCCACTATCAATGTGTCATACACCACCATCATTGTGTCATACACCATTATCATGGAGTCATACACCTCCATCATTGTGTCATACACCACAAACATTGTGTCCTACACTTCCATCATTGTGCCATATACCACCGTCATTGTGTCATACACCACATTCATTGTGTCATACACCACCATCATTGTGTCATACACCACCATCATTGTGTCATACACTGCCATCATTGTGGTATATATCACCATCGTTGTGTCATACAGCACCATCGTTGTGTCATACACTACTATCATTGTGTCATACACTACTATCATTGTGTCATACACCACCGTCATTGTGTCATACACCACCATCATTGTGTCAAACACCACCATCATTGTCTCATACACCACCATCATTGTGTCATACACCACATTCATTGTGTCATACACCACCATCATTGTGTCATACACTATCATTGTGTCATACACCACCATCATTGTGCCATACACCACCTTCATTGTGTCATGCACTGCCATCATTGTGTCATTCATTGCCAACATTGTGGCATACACTACCATTATTGTGTCATACACCACATTCATTGTGTCATACACTACCATCATTGTGGCATACACCACCGTCATTGTGTCATACACCAACATCATTGTGTCATACACCACCATCATTGTGTCATACACCATTATCATTGTGTCATACACCATCATTATTGTGTCATACTCAACCATCATTGTGTCATACACCACCATCATTGTGTCATACAACACTGCCATTGTGTCATACACCACCATCATTGTGTCATACAACACCATCATTGTGTCATACACCACTATCATTGTGTCATACACCACCATCATTGTGTCATACACCAACATCATTGTGTCATACACCACATTCATTGTGTCATACACTGCCATCATTGTGTCATACACCACATTCATTGTGTCATACACTGCCATCATTGTGTCATACACCAACGTCATTGTGTCATTCACCAACATCATTGTGTCATACACCACCATCATTGTGTCATACTCCATTATCATTGTGTCATACACCACCATCATTGTGTCATACTCAACCATCAATGTGTCATACACCACCATCATTGTGTCATACAACACTGTCATTGTGTCATACACCACCATCATTGTGTCATACAACACCATCATTGTGTCATACACCACTATCATTGTGTCATACACCACCATCATTGTGTCATACACCACCATCGTTGTGTCATACACCACATTCATTGTGTCATACACCAACGTCATTGTGTCATACACCAACATCATTGTGTCATACACGATCATTGTGTCATACACCATTATCATTGTGTCATACACCACCATCATTGTGTCCCATACACCACCATCATTGGGTCATACACCACCATCATTGTGTCATACACTGCTATCATTGTGTTATATGTCACTATCATTGTGTCATACACCACCATCATTGTATCATACACCACCATCATTGTGTCTTACACCATCATTGTGTCATACACCACATTCATTGTGTCATAAAACCCCCATCATAGTGCCATACACCACCATCATTGTGTCATGCACTGTCATCATTGTGTCATACACCACTATGATTGTGTCATACACCACCATCATTGTGTCATACACCACCATCATTGTGCCATACACAACCATCATTGTGTCATGCACTGCCATCATTTTGTCATACACTGCCATCATTGTGGCATACACTGCTATCATTGTGTCATACATCACCATCATTGTGTCATGCACCACCATCATTGTGTCATACACCACAAACAGTGGGTCATACACTACCATCATTGTGTCATATACCACCGTCATTGTGTCATACAACACCATTATTGATTTATACACATCCATCATTGTGTCACACAACACCATCATTGTGTCATAAACAACCATCATTGTGTCATACACTGCCATCATTGTGTCATACACTGCCATTATTGTGTCATACACCACCACCATTGTGTCACACACCACCATCATTGTGTAATACACCAAAAACATTATGTCATACACTACCATCATTATGTCATATACCACCGTCATTGTGTCATACACCACCGTCATTGTGTCATACACAACCATCATTGTGTCATACACCACCATCATTGTGTCATACACCACCATCATTATGTCATACACTGCCAATATTGTGTCATACACCACCATCATTGTGTCTTACACAACCATCATTGTGTCATACACTGCCATCATTGTGCCATACACCACCATCATTGTGCCAAACACCACCATCATTGTGTTATACACATCCATCATTGTTTCACACAACACCATCATTGTGTCATACACCATCGTCATTGTGTCTTACATCACTATCATTGTGCCATACACCAAAATCATTGTGTCATACACTGCCATCATTGTGTAATACACCACTATCTTTGTGCCATACACAACATTGTGTCATACATCATCGTCATTGTTTCTTACATCACCATCATTGTGCCATACACTAAAATCATTGTGTCATACACTGCCATCATTGTGTCATACACCACCATCATTGTGCCATTCACTACCATCATTGTGTCATATACCATTTTCATTGTGTCATTCACTGCCATCATTGTGTCATACACCACTGTCATTGTGTCATACACCACTATCATTGTGCCATAGACCATGATCATTGTGTCAAGCACTTCAATTATTGTGTCATATTCCACTCTCATTGTGTCATACTCCACTCTCATTGTGTCATACTCTACTCTCATTGTGTCACACACCACCATCATTGTGCCATACACCACCATCATTGTGTCATACACCACCATCATTGTGTCATACACTGCCTTCATTGTGTCATACTCCACCCTCATTGTGTCACACACCACCATCATTGTGCCATACACCACCATCATTTTGTCATACACCACCATCATTGTGTCACACACTGCTATCATTGTGTCATACACCACTATCATTGTGTCATACACCACGATCGTTGTGTCAAAAACTGCCATCATTGTATCACACAACACCATCATTGTGACATACACCACCATCATTGTGTCATACACTGCCATAATTGTGTCACACCCACAATCATTGTGTCATACACCACCATCATTGTGCCATACACCACCATTATTGAAACATACACTACTATCACTTTGTCAAATACCACCTTCATTGTGTCATACACAACTATCATTGAGACGTACACTACTATCACTGTGTCATACACCACCATCATTTTGTCATACATAATTATCATTGTGTCATTCACCTCCATCATTGTGTCATACACCACAAACATTGTGTCGTACACTATCATCATTGTGCCATATACCACCGTCATTGTGTCATACAGCACCTTCATTGTGTCATACACCACCATCAATGTGTCATACACCACCATCATTGTGTCATACACAACGATCATTGTGTCATACACTGCCTTCATTGTGCCATACACCACCATCATTGTGCCATATACCACCATCATTGTATTATACACAACCATCATTGTGTCACACAACACCATCATTGTGTCATACACCACCATCATTGTGCCATACACAAAAATCATTGTGTCAAACACTGCAATCATTGTGTCAAACACCACTATCATAGTGTCATTCACTGCCATCATTGTGTCATACACCACCATCATTGTGTCATACACTGTCATCATAGTGGTATATATATTCATCATTGTGTCATACAGCACCATCGTTGTGTCATACACCACCATCATTGTGTCATACACTACCATCATTGTGTCATACACCACCATCATTTTGTCATACACCAACATCCTTGTGTCATACACCACCATCCTTGTGTCATACACCGTTATCATTGTGTCATACACCACCATCATTGTGTCATACAGCACCATCATTGTGCCATACACTGCCATCATTGTGCCATACACTGCCATCATTGTGTAATATATCACTGTCATTGTCATACACCACCATCGTTGTGTCATACACCACCATCATTGTGTCATACACCACCGTCATTGTGTCATACTCCACCGTCATTTTGTCATACACCACCATCATTGCGTCATACACCATCATCATTGTGTCATACACCACCATCATTGTGCCATACACTGCCATCATTGTGTTATATATCACTATCATTGTGTCATACACCACCATCGTTGTGTCATACACCACCATCATTGTGTCATACACCACCATCATTGTGTCATACACCACCGTCATTGTGTCATACACCACTATCATTGTGTCATACACCACCATCATTGTGTCATACACCACATGCATTGTGTCATACACTACCATAATTGAGTCATACACCACCGTCATTGTGTCATACACCAACATCATTGTGTCATACACCACCATCATTGTGTCATACATCATTATCATTGTGTCATACACCATCATTGTGTCATACACCACCATCATTGTGTCATACACTGCCATCATTGTGATATATATCACTATCATTGCGTCATACACCACCAACGTTGTGCCATATATCACCATCATTGTGTCATACACCACCATCATTGTGTCATACACCACCGTCATTGTGTCATACACCACCATCATTGCGTCATACACCACTATCATTGTGTCATACACCACCATCATTGTGTCATACACCATGATCATTTTGTCATAAAACCACCATCATAGTGCCATACACCACCATCATTGTGTCATGCACTGCCATCATTGTGTCATTCACTACTATGATTGTGTCATACACCCCATCATTGTGTCATACACCACCATCATTGTGCCATTCACAACCATCATTGTGGCATGCACTGCCAATATTGTGTCATACACTGCCATCATTGTGGCATACACTGATATCATTGTGTCATACATCACCATCATTGTGTCATGCACCACTATCTTTGAGTCATACACCACCATCATTGTGTCATACACTACCATCATTGTGTCATACTCCACTGTCATTGTGTCATACACCAACATTACTGTGTCATACACCACCATCATTGTGTCATACACCATTATCATTGTGTCATACACCACCATCATTGTGTCGTACACCACAAACATTGTGTCATACACTACCATCATTGTGCCATATACCACCGTCATTGTGTCATACATCACCATCATTGTGGCATACACCACCGTCATTGTGTCATACACCACTATCATTGTGTCCTACACTGCAATTATTGTGTCATACACCACCATCATTGTGTTATACACAACCATCGTTGTGTCATACACTGCCATCAGTGCCATACACCACCATCATTGTGCCATACACCACCATCATTGTGTTATACACATCCATCATTGTGTCGCACAACACCATCATTCTGTCATACTCTATCGTCATTGTTTCTTACATCACTATCATTGTGCCATACACCAAAATCATTGTGTCATACACTGCCATCATTGTGTCATACACCACCATCATTGTGTCATTCACTACCATCATTGAGTCATATACCACCTTCATTTTGTCATACACAACCATCATTGTGCCATACACCACCATCATTGTGTCATACACTGCCATTATTGTGTTATACACCACTGTCATTGTGTCATACACCATTATCATTGTGCCATACACCATCATCATTGTGTCAAGCACTGCAATCATTGAGTCATACTACACTCTCATTGTGTCATACTCCACCCTCATTGTGTCACACACCACCATCATTGTGCCATATACCACCATCATTTTGTCATACACTGCCTTCATTGTGTCATACTCCACCCTCATTGTGTCACACACCACCATCATTGTGCCATACACCACCATCATTGTGTCATACACCACAATCATTGTGTCTTACATCACCATCATTGTGCCATACACCAAAATCATTGTGTCATACACTGCCATCATTGTGTCATACACCACTATCATTGCGTCATACTCCAGTATCATTGTGTCATACTCCACCCTCATTGTGTCACACACCACCATCATTGTGCCATACACCACAATCATTTTGTCATACACCACCATCATTGTGTCATACACCACCATAATTGTGTCATACACCACGATCGTTGTGTCATAAACTGCCATCATTGTGTCATACACCACGATCGTTGTGTCAGAAACTGCCATCATTGTATCACACAACACCATCATTGTGCCATACACCACCATCATTGTGTCATACACTGCCATAATTGTGTCACACCCACAACCATTGCGTCATACACCACGATCGTTGTGTCATAAACTGCTATCATTGTGTCATACACCACGATCGTTGTGTCATAAACTGCCATCATTGTATCACACAACACCATCATTGTGTCATACACCACCATCATTGTGCCATATACCACGATCGTTGTGTCATAAACTGCCATCATTGTATCACACAACACCATCATTGTGTCATACACCACCATAATTGTGTCATACACCACGATCGTTGTGTCATAAACTGCCATCATTGTGTCATACACCACGATCGTTGTGTCAGAAACTGCCATCATTGTATCACACAACACCATCATTGTGCCATAAACCACCATCATTGTGTCATACACTGCCTAATTGTGTCACACCCACAACCATTGTGTCATTCACCACGATCGTTGTGTCATAAACTGCCATCATTGTATCATACACCACCATCATTGTGTCATACACCACCATCATTGTGCCATATACCACCGTCATTGTGTTATACACCACCTTCATTGTGTCATACACCACCATCATTGTGTCATACATCACTATCATTGTGTCATACACTGCCATTATTGTGACATACACCACGATCATTGTGTCATACACAACGATCATTGTGTCATACACTGCCTTCATTGTGCCATACACCACCATCATTGTGCCATATACCACCATCATTGTATTATACACATCCATCATTGTGTCACACAACACCATCATTGTGTCATACACCACCATCATTGTGCCATACACAAAAATCATTGTGTCATACACCACCATCATTGTGCCATACACAAAAATCATTGTGTCAAACACTGCAATCATTGTGTCATACACCACTATCATTGTGTTATACTCCACCCTCATTTTGTCACACACCACTATCATTGTGCCGTTCACCATGATCATTGTGTTATACACCACCATCATTGTGTCAAACACCACTATCATAGTGTCATTCACTACCATCATTGTGTCATGCACCACCATCATTGTGTCATACACTGCCATCATAGTGGTATATATTACCATCATTGTCTCATACAGCACCATCGTTGTGTCATACACTACCATCATTGTGTCATACACTACCATCTTTGTGGCATACACCACCGTCATTGTGTCATACACCACCATCATTGTGTCATACACCACCATCATTGTGTCATACACCACCAACATTGTGTCATACACCACCATCATTGTGTCATACACTATCATTGTGTCGTACACCACCATCATTGTGCCATACACCACCATCATTGTGTCATGCACTGCCATCATTGTGTCATACATTGCCATCGTTGTGGCATAACCCACCATCATTGTGTCATACACCACATTCATTGTGTCATACACTACCATCATTGTGTCATACACCACATTTATTGTGTCATACACTACCATCATTGTGTCATACACCACTGTCATTGTGTCATACACCAACATCATTGTGTCATACACCATTATCATTGTGTCATACACCACCATCATTCTGTCATACACCACCATCATTGTGCCATACACCACCATCATTGTGTCATTCACTGCCATCATTGTGTTATATATCACTATCATTGTGTCATACACCACCATCGTTGTGTCATACACCACCATCATTGTGTCATACACCACCATCATTGTGTCATACACCACCATCATTGTGTCATACACCACAAACATTGTGTCATACACTACCATCATTGTGCCATATACCACCGTCATTGTGTCATACATCACCATCATTGTGGCATAGACCACCATCATTGTGCCATACACCACTATCATTGTGTCCTACACTGCAATTATTGTGTCATACACCACCATCATTGTATTATACACAACCATCATTGTGTCATACACTGCCATCATTGTGCCATACCCCACCATCATTGTGCCATACACCACCATCATTGTGTTATACACATCCATCATTGTGTCGCACAACACCATCATTGTGTCATACTCTATCGTCATTGTTTCTTACATCACTATCATTGTGTCATACACCAAAATCATTGTGTCATACACTGCCATCATTGTGTCATACACCACCATCATTGTGCCATTCACTACCATCATTGTGTCATATACCACCTTCATTGTGTCATACACAACCATCATTGTGCCATACACCACCATCATTGTGTCATACACTGCCATCATTGTGTTATACACAACTGTCATTGTGTCATACACCATTATCATTGTGCCATACACCATCATCATTGTGTCAAGCACTGCAATCATTGTGTCATACTCCACTCTCATTGTGTCATACTCCACCCTCATTGTGTCACACACCACCATCATTGTGCCAAACACCACCATCATTTTATCATACACTGCCTTCATTGTGTCATACTCCACCCTCATTGTGTCACACACCACCATCATTGTGCCATACACCACCATCATTGAGTCATACACCACTATCATTGTGTCTTACATCACCATCATTGTGCCATACACCAAAATCATTGTGTCATACACTGCCATCATTGTGTCATACACCACTAACATTGCGTCATACTCCACTATCATTGTGTCATACTCCACCCTCATTGTGTCACACACCACCATCATTGTGCCATACACCACAATCATTGTGTCATACACCACCATCATTGTGTCATACACTGCTATCATTGTGTCATACACCACCATAATTGTGTCATACACCACGATCGTTGTGTCATAAACTGCCATCATTGTGTCATACACCACGATCGTTGTGTCATAAACTGCCATCATTGTATCACACAACACCATCATTGTGCCATACACCACCATCATTGTGTCATACACTGCCATAATTGTGTCACACCCACAATCATTGTGTCATACACCACCATCGTTGTGTCATACACCACCATCATTGTGTCATACACCACCTTCATTGTGTCATACACCACCGTCATTGTGTCATACACCACCATCATTGTGTCATACACCACCAGCATTGTGTCATACACCACTATCATTGTGTCATACACCACCATCATTGTCATACACCACCATCATTGTGTCATACACCACATTCATTGTGTCATACACTACCATCACTGAGTCATACTCCACCGTCATTGTGTCATACACCAACATCATTGTGTCATACACCACCATCATTGTGTCATACACCATTATCATTGTGTCATACACCACCATCATTGTGTCATACACCACCATCATTGTGTCATACACTGCCATCATTGTGTCATACACCACCATCGTTGTGTCATACACCACCATCATTGTGCCATATACCACCGTCATTGTGTTATACACCACCTTCATTGTGTCATACACCACCATCATTGTGTCATACACCACTATCATTGTGTCATACACTGCCATTATTGTGACATACACCACGATCATTGTGTCAAACACAGCGATCATTGTGTCATACCCAGCATTCATTGTGCGATACACAACAATCATTGTGCCATATACCACCATCATTGTATTATACACATCCATCATTGTGTCACACAACACCATCATTGTGTCATTCACCACCATCAATCTGCCATACACAAAAATCAGTGTGTCAAACACTGCAATCATTGTGTCATACACCACTATCATTGTGTTATACTCCACCCTCATTGTGTCACACACCACTATCATTGTGCCGTTCACCACGATCATTGTGTTATATACCACCATCATTGTGTCAAACACCACAATCATAGTGTCATTCACTACCATCATTGTGTCATACACTGCCATCATAGTGGTATATATCACCATCATTGTGTCATACAGCACCATCGTTGTGTCATACACTACCATTATTGTGTCATACACTACCATCTTTGTGTCAAACACCACCGTCATTGTGTCATTCACCACCATCATTGTGTCATACACCACCATTATTGTGTCATACACCACCATCATTGTGTAATACACCAATATCATTGTTTCATACACTATCATTGTGTCATACACTACCATCATTGTGCCATACACCACCATCATTGTGTCATGCACTGCCATCATTGTGTCATACATTGCCATCATTGTGGCATAACCCACCATCATTGTGTCATACACCACATTCATTGTGTCATACACTACCATCATTGTGTCATACACCACATTTATTGTGTCATACACTACCATCATTGTGTCATACAGCACTGTCATTGTGTCATACACCAACATCATTGTGTCTTACACCACCATCATTGTGTCATACACCATTATCATTGTGTCATACACCACCATAATTCTGTCATACA
Source organism: Procambarus clarkii (assembly GCF_040958095.1). Lineage (NCBI taxonomy): Eukaryota > Metazoa > Arthropoda > Malacostraca > Decapoda > Cambaridae > Procambarus > Procambarus clarkii. The sequence goes on along the minus strand of NC_091197.1, from coordinate 2,206,055 downwards.
CCACCATCATTGTGCCATACACCACCATCATTGTGTCATACACTGCCATCATTGTGTTATATATCACTATCATTGTGTTATATATCACTATCATTGTGTCATACACCACCATCGTTGTGTCATACACCACCATCATTGTGTCATACACCACCATCATTGTGTCATACACCACCATCATTGTGTCATACACCACATTCATTGTGTCATACACTACCATCATTGAGTCATACCCCACCGTCATTGTGTCATACACCAACATCATTGTGTCATACACCACCATCATTGTGTCATACACCATTATCATTGTGTCATACACTACCATCATTGTGTCATACACCACCATCATTGTGTCATACACTGCCATCATTGTGTTATATATCACTACCATTGTGTCATACACCACCATCGTTGTGTCATACACCACCATCATTGTGGCATACACCACCATCATTGTGGCATACACCAAAGTCATTGTGTCATACACCACCATCAATGCGTCATACACCACTATCATTGTGTCATATACCACCATCATTGTGTCATACATTACCATCATTGTGTCATAAAAATACCATCATAGTGCCACACACCACCATCATTGTGTCATGCACTGCCATTGTGTCATACACCACTATGATTGTGTCATACACCACCATCATTGTGTCATACACCACCATCATTGTTTCATACACAACCATCATTGTGTCATGCACTGCCATCATTGTGTCATACACTGCCATCATTGTGGCATACATTGCTATCATTGTTTCATACATCACCATCATTGTGTCATGCACCACTATCATTGTGTCATACACTACCATCATTGTGTCATACTCCACTGTCATTGTGTCATATATCACAATCATTGTGGCATACACCACCATCATTGTGTCATACACCACCATCATTGTGTCGTACACTGCCCTCATTGTGTCATACACCACCATCATTGTGTCATACACAACCATCATTGTGTCATACACTGCCATCATTGTGCCATACACCACCATCATTGTGCCATACACCACCATCATTGTGTTATACACATCCATCATTGTGCCATACACCACCATCATTGTGTCATACACAACCATCATTGTGCCATCCACTACCATCATTGTGTCATACACTGCCGTCATTGTGTCATACACCACCGTCATTGTGACATACACCACTAGCATTGTGCCATACACCATCATCATTGTGTCAAACACTGCAATCATTGTGTCATACACCACTATCATTGTGTCATACTCCACCCTCATTGTGTCTCACATCACCATCATTGTACCGTACACCACTATCATTGTGTCATACACCACCATCATTGTCTCATACACTGCTATAATTGTGTCATGCACCACCATCATTGTGTCATACACCACTTTCGTTGTCTCATAAATTGCCATCATTGTATCATACAACACCATCATTGTGCCATACACCATAATAATTATGTCATACACTGCCATGATTGTGTCATACACCACTATCGTTGTCTCATAAATTGCCATCATTGTGTCATACACCACCATCATTGTGCCATACACCACAATCATTGAGACATACACTACTATCGATGTGTCATACACCACCATCATTATGTCATACACCACCATCATTGAGACATACACTACTATCACTGTGTCATACACCACCATCATTGTACATACACCACTATCAATGTGTCATTCACTAACATCATTGTGTCATACATCACCATCGTTGTGTCATACACCACTTTAATTATGTCATACCCTGCCATCATTGTGTCATACACATCCATCATTGTGTCATACACTGCCATCATTGTGTCATACACAACCATCATTGTGTCATACACTGACATCATTGTGTCATACACTGCCATTTTTGTGCCAAACACCACCATCATTGTGTCACACACCACCATCTTTGTGTCATACACCACAAACATTGTGTCATACACTACCATCATTGTGTCATACACCACCATCATTGTGTCATACACCACCATCATTGTGTCATACACTGTCATTATTGTGTCATACACCACTATCATTGTGTCATACACAACCATCATTGTGTCATACACTGCCATCATTGTGCCATACACAACCATCATTGTGTCATACACTGCCATCATTGTGCCATACACCACCATCATTGTTCCATACACCACCATCATTGTGTTATACACATCCATCATTGTGTCACACAACACCATCATTGTGTCATACACCATCGTCAATATGTCTTACATCACCATCATTGTGTCATACATCAAAATCTTTGTGCCATACACCACCATCATTGAGTTATTTACCACCTTCATAGTGCTATGCACTGCCATCATTGTGTCATACTCCACCATCATTGTGCCATTCACTACCATCATTTTGTCATATACCACCATCATTGTGCCATACACAACCATCATTGTGCCAGACACCACGATCATTCTGTCATACACCACTATCATTGTGCCATACACCATCATCATTGTGTCAAACACTGCAATCATTTTTTCATACACCACTATGATTTTGTCATACTCCATCCTCATTGTGTCACACACCATCATCATTGTGTCATACACTGCTATCATTGTGTCATACACCACCATTGTTGTGTCATAAACTGCAATCAATGTATCATACAAAAATATCATTGTGCCATACACCACCATCATTGTGTCATACACTGCCATAATTGTGTCATACCCACTATCATTTTGTCATACACCACCATCATTGTGCCATAAACCACCATCATTGAGACATCCACTACAATCACTGTGTCATACACCTCCATCTTTGTGTCATACACCACTATCATTGTGTCATACACTGCCATCATTGTGTCATACACTGCCCTCATTGTGTCATACACTGCCATCATTCTGTCATACACAACCAACATTGTGTCATACACTGTCATCATTGTGTCATATACCACCATCATTGTGCCATTCACTGCCATCATTGTTTCATACACAATAATCATTGTGAAATACACCACCATCATTGTGTCATACCCCACCATCATTGTGTCATACACCACCATCATTGTGTCATACCCCACCATCATTGTGTCATACACCACCATAATTGTGTCATACACCACAATCATTGTGTCAAACAATGCCATTATTGTGTCATTCCCCACCATCATTGTGTCATACACCATCATCATTGTGTCATACACTGCCATCATTGTGTAATACACCACCATCATTGTGACATACACCACCATCATTGTGCCATACACTGCAATCATCGTGTCATACAACACCATCATAGTGCTATGCACTGCCATCATTGTGTCATATACCACCATCTTTGTGCCATTCACCACCATCATTGTGTCAAACACTGCAATCATTGTGTCATGCACCACCATCATTGTGCCATTCACCACCATCATTGTGTCATACACAACCGTCATTTTGTCATACACAACAATCATTGTGCCATACACCACCATCATTGTGTCAAACACTGCCATCATTTTGTCATACTCCACCATCATTGTGTCATGCACCACCATCGTTGTGTCATACACCACTATCATTGTGTCAAACACGGCAATCATTGTGTCATGCACCACTATTATTGTGTCATACTCCACCCTCATTGTGTCACACACCACAATCATTGTGCCATACACCACCATCATTGTGTCAAACACTGCAATCATTGTGTCATGCACCACTATTATTGTGTCATACTCCACCCTCATTGTGTCACACACCACAATCATTGTGCCATACACCACCAACATTGTGTCAAACACTGCAATCATTGTGTCATAGAACACTATCATTGTAACATACTCCACCCTCATTGTGTCACACACCACCGTCATTGTGCCGTACACTACCATCACTGTGTTATAAACCACTATCATTGTGTCATACACCAAAATCATAGTGTCAGACACTACCATCATTGTGTCATACATCACCATCATTTTGTCATACACTGCCATCATTGTGTTATATATCACCATCATTGTGTCATACACAACTATCGTTGTGTCATACACCACCATCATTGTGTCATACACCACCATCATTGTGTCATACACCACCACCATTGTGTCATACACCACCATCATTGTGTCATACACCACCATCATTGTGCCATACACCACCATCATTGTGTCATACACTGCCGTCGTTGTGTCATACACGAACATCAATGTATCATATGCTGCCATCATTGTTTTACACATCAACATCACTGTGTCATACACTACCGTCATTGTGTCATACACAAACGTCATTGTGTCATACACCACCATCATTGTGCCATACACCATTATCATTGTGTCATACATTACCATCATTGTGTCATACACCACAAACTTTGTGTTATACACTACAATCTTTGTGTCATATACCACCGTCATTGTGTCATACACCATCATCATTGTATCATACACCAAAATCATTGTGTCATGCAATGCCATTATTGTGTCATACACCACCATCATTGTGTCATACACTACCATCATTGTGTCTTACATCACCATCATAGTGCCATACACCAAAATCATTGTGTCATACACTGCTATCATTGTGTCATACACCACCATCTTTGTGCCATACACCGCTATCATTGTGTCATACACCACCATCTTTGTATCATGGACCACCATCATTATGTCATTCACTACCATCATTGTGTCATACACTACCGTCATTGTGTCATACACAAGCGTCATTGTGTCATACACCACCATCATTGTGCCATACACCATTATCATTGTGTCATACATTACCATCATTGTGTCATACACCACAAACTTTGTGTTATACACTACAATCATTGTCATATACCACCGTCATAATGTCATACACCATCATCATTGTATCATACACCAAAATCATTGTGTCATGCAATGCCATTATTGTGTCATACACCACCATCATTGTGTCATACACTACCATCATTGTGTCTTACATCACCATCATTGTGCCATACACAAAAATCATTGTGTCATACACTGCTATCATTGTGTCATACACCACCATCTTTGTGCCATACACCGCTATTATTGTGTCATACACCACCATCATTGTGCCATTCACCACCACCATTGTGTCATTCACCACCATCATTTTGTCATACAAAACAATCATTGTGCCATACACCACCATCATTGTGTCATACCCTGCCATCCTTGTGTCATACACCAATGTCATGGTGTCATACACCATCATTGTGTCATACACCACTGTCATTGTGTCATACACCACTATCATTGTGTCATACTCTACCCTCATTGTGTCACACACCACCATCATTGTGCCATACACCACCAACATTGTGTCACACACCACCATCATTGTGTCATACACCACCATCATTGTGTTGTACACTGCCATAATAGTGTCATACCCACCATCATTGTGCCATACACCACCATCATTGAGACATACACTACTATCACTATATCATACACCACCATCATTGTGTCATACACAACTATCAATGTGTCATACACCACCAGCATTGTGTCATACACCACTATCTTTGTGTCATACACCACTATTATTGTGTCATACACTGCCATCATTGTTTCATACACTTCCAACATTGTGTCATACACTGCCATCATTGTGTCATACACAACCAGCATTGTTTCATACACTGCCATCATTGTGTCATACACTGCCATTATTGTGCCATACCCCACCATCACTGTGTCATACACCGCCATCATTGTGCCATTCACTGCCATCATTGTCATACACTGCCATCATTGTGCTATACACCACCATCATTGTGCCATAGCCCACCATCATTATGTAATAAACTACCATCATTGTGTCATACACCACAATCATTGTATCATACATTGCCATCATTGTATCATACACCATCATTGTGTCATACACTGCTATCATTGTGTCATATACCATGGTCATTGTGTCATACACCACTATCATTGTGCTATACACCATCATCATTGTGTCAAACACCGCAATCATTGTTTCATACACCACTATGACTTTGTCATACTCCATCCTCATTGTGTCACACACCATCATCATTGTGCCGTACACCACCATCACTGTGTCACACACCACCATCATTGTGTCATACACTGCTATCATTGTGTCATACACCACCATCGTTGTGTCATAAACTTCAATCATTTTATCATACAAAAATATAATTGTGCCATACACCACCATCATTGTGTCATACACTGCCATAATTGTGTCATACCCACTATCATTTTGTCATACACCACCATCATTGTGCCATACACCACCATCATTGAGACATCCACTACAATCACTGTGTCATACACCACCATCATTGTGTCATACACCACTATCAACGTGTCATACTTCACTATCATTGTGTCATTCATCACCAATGATGTGTCATACACCCCTATCATTGTGTCATACACTGCCATCATTGTGTCATACACTGCCCTCATTGTGTCATACACTGCCATCATTTTGTCATACATAACCATCATTGTGTCATATACTGCCATCATTGTGTCATACACTGACATTATTGTGCCATACACCACCATCATTGTGGCATACACCACCATCATTGTGCCATTCACTGCCATCATTGTTTCATACACGATAATCATTGTGAAATACATCACCATCATTGTGCCATACCCCACCATCATTGTGTCATACACCACCATCATTGTGTCATACACCACCATCATTGTGTCAACCAATGCCATTATTGTGTCATTCACGACCATCATTGTGTCATACCCCATCATCATTGTGTCATACACTGCCATCATTGTGTAATACACCATAATCATTGTGACATACACCACCATCATTGTGCCATACACTGCAATCATCGTGTCATACAACACCATCATAGTGCTATGCACTGCCATCATTGTGTCATACACCATTATCTTTGTGCGATACACCACGTTCATTGTGTCATTCACCACCGTCATAGTGTTATGCACTGCCATCAATGTGTCATACACCACCATCATTGTGCCATTCACCACCATCATTGTGTCATACACAACCGTCATTTTGTCATACACCACAATCATTGTGCCATACACCACCATCATTGTGTCAAACACTGCCATCATTTTGTCATACTCCACCATCATTGTGTCATGCACCACCATCATTGTGTCATACACTGCAATCATTGTGTCATACACCACTATTATTGTGTCATACTCCACCCTCATTGTGTCACACACCACAATCATTGTGCCATACACCAACATCATTGTGTCAAACACTGCAATCATTGTGTCATACAACACTATCATTGTAACACACTCCACCCTCATTGTGTCACACACCACCATCATTGTGCCGTACACCACCATCATTGTGTTATAAACCACCATCATTGTGTCATACACCAAAATCATAGTGTCAGACACTGTTATCATTGTGTCATACATCACCATCATTTTGTCATACACTGCCATCATTGTGTTATAGATCACTATCATTGTGTCATACACAACTATCGTTGTGTCATACACCACCATCATTGTGTCATACACCACCATCATTGTGTCATACACCACCATCATTGTGTCAAACACTGCAATCATTGTGTCATACGCTGCTATCAATGTGGCATACACTGCCATCGTTGTGTCATACACCAACATCAAAGTATCATATGCTGAAAACATTGTTTTGCACATCAACATCGCTGTGTCATACACCACCATCATTGTATCACGCACCACCATCATGGTGTCATACACTACCATCATTGTGTCATACACTACCGTCATTGTGTCATACACCATTATCATTGTGTCATACATTACCATCATTGTGTCATACACCACAAACATTGTGTCATACACTACAATCATTGTGTCATATACCACCATCATTGTGCCATACACCACCATCATTGAGACATACACTACTATCACTATGTCATACACTACCATCATTGTGTCATACACAACTATCAATGTGTCATACACCACCATCATTGTATCATACACCACTATCATTGTGTCATACAACACTATTATTGTGTCATACACTGCCATCATTGTTTCATACACTTCCATCATTGTGTCATACACTGCCATCATTGTGTCATACACAACCAGCATTGTGTCATACACTGCCATCATTGTGTCATACAAAACCAGCATTGTGTCATACACTGCCATCATTGTGTCATACACTGCCATTATTGTGTCATACCCCACAATCACTGTGTCATACACCGCCATCATTGTGCCATTCACTGCCATCATTGTCATACACTGCTATTTTGTGCTATACACTACCATCATTGTGCCATAGCCCACCATCATTATGTCATAAACCACCATCATTGTGTCATACACCACAATCATTGTATCATACATTGCTATCATTGTATCATACACCATCATCATTGCGTCAAACACTGCAATCATTGTTTCATACACCACTATGACTTTGACATACTCCATCCTCATTGTGTCACACACCATCATCATTGTACCGTACACCACCATCATTGTGTCACACACCACCATCATTGTGTCATACACCACCATCGTTGTGTCATAAACTGCAATCATTGTATCATACAAAAATATCCTTGTGCCATACACCACCATCATTGTGTCATACACTGCCATAATTGTGTCATACCCACCATCATTTTGTCATACACCACCATCATTGTGCCATACACCACCATCAATGAGACATCCACTACAATCACTTTGTCATACGCCACCATTATTGTGTCATACACCACCATCATTGTGCCATTCACTGCCATCATTGTTTCATACACGATAACCATTGTGAAATACATCACCATCATTGTGCCATACCCCACCATCATTGTGTCATACACCACCATTATTGTGTCATACACCACCATCATTGTGTCAAACAATGCCATATTGGTGTCATTCACCACCATCATTGTGTCATACACCATCATCATTGTGTCATACACTGCCATCATTGTGTAATACACCACCATCATTGTGACATACACCATCATCATTGTGCCATACACTGCAATCATCGTGTCATACAGCACCATCATAGTGCTATGCACTGCCATCATTGTGTCATACACCACCATCATTGTGCCATTCACCACCATCATTGTGTCATACACAACCGTCATTTTGTCATACACAGCAATCATTGTGCCATACACCACCATCATTGTGTCAAACACTGCCATCATTTTGTCATACTCCACCATCATTGTGTCATGCACCACCATCATTGTGTCATACACCACTATCATTGTGTCAAGCACTGCAATCATTGTGTCATACACCACTATTATTGTGTCATACTCCACCCTCATTGTGTCACACACCACAATCATTGTGCCATACACCACTATCATTGTGTCAAACACTGCAATCATTGTGTCATACAACACTATCATTGTAACATACTCCACCCTCATTGTGTCACACACCACCATCATTGTGCCATACACCACCATCATTTTGTTATAAACCACCATCATTGTGTCATACACCAAAATCATAGTGTCAGACACTGCCATCATTGTGCCATACATCACCATCATTGTGTCATACACTGCCATCATTGTGTTATATATTACCATCATTGTTTCATACACAACTATCGTTGTGTCATACACCACCATCATTGTGTCATACACCACCATCATTGTGTCATACACCACCATCATTGTGTCATACACCACCATCATTGTGTCATACACCACCATCATTGTGTCATACACCACCATCATTGTGCCATACACCACCATCATTGTGTCATACACTTCCATCATTGTGTCATACACCAACATCAATGTATCATATGCTGCCATCATTGTTTTACACATCACCATCGCTGTGGCATACACCACTATCATTGTATCACGCACCACCATCATTGTGTCATACACTACCATCATTGTGTCATACACTACCGTTATTGTGTCATACACAAACATCATTGTGTCATACACCATTATCATTGTGTCATACATTACCATCATTGTGTCATACATTACCATCATTGTGTCATACACCACAAATATTGTGTCATACACTACAGTCATTGTGTCATATACCACTGTCAATTGTGTCATACACCATCATCATTGTATCATACACCACCATCATTGTATCATGCAATGCCATTATTGTGTCATACACCACCATCATTGTGTCATACACTACCATCATTGTGTCTTACATCACCATCATTGTGCCTGTTACGGACCCGAGCCCAGCGTCCGAGCACGAAGCTGTGACGACCACGCCATCTGTGGGTCAGCTCCCGAAACCCCCTCCAAATGGACAGCGCCATCTAGTGAGGACAGGATATACCGGCCACAGGGGCTGGTTTCCCGTCCTAATCAGCTCGTAACATAGCCGCTGCTGACCTCTGGTGAGGTGACACTTAGGCAGCAACGCCATCTATGTAGTGGATAGGTGGGCGTTTGTGTCTAAGCCTGTAAGTGAGGTGCCCTAGAGTGTAATTAGTACTGATGGCGTGTTTGATCACAGAGTCGACCTGGGACTGCTGGATTGGACGATGGGCAGTCTACCCAAGGCAGCCGTAGGACCTCCATGTGTTTGCTGCAGAAGCTGTGAGTCACCCCCCGGATGAACACTGTTGTGTTAGCCTGCCTGTGACGTGGCAGTTGAGGAATTGTCGTACCCTGGGCTGACTGGTGGAGAAGACTAGCCACTGGTTTGTTGTGGTGAGGAGAGTGATCTGTGGAATCACACGAGGCTCCTGCCTAGGGCTCGCAACCCTAGTATCGGTCGTGGAGTGGCCTAACCAGCGGAGCTGATTGAAACCTGCCAGCTACAGGTTGGATTTGTGGTTGACGGCCTCCACGACGGTGCACCCAGTGGGACTGTGATTTGGCTGGCCTGTGGCCGGGGTAGACTCGTCTAGAGAATCTACGGATTCATCGTGAGGCCACAAGAAGAGGACCAAGGGCTAAGCATCATTGAGCACCGTGGAACACTCCGCGTCTTCAGAGGAAGACCATATTGTATATTATAGTGTTTATACCCCCCCACCGTGTGATAATTTATATATTTATTTATTGGTGATGGTAATTATATATTTAAGTTTAGTGCCTTTGTCTCCCTTCCCCTTTAATTTACTTGCGTTACTGAACGCACCCCTTGAAAGCCACTACTAGCTTGGGGCCGGATACCTAAACTCTACTAACATCAGAGAAAGAACCCAGTCGCGACCCAAAAGGGCCGTAACAGTGTCATACACCAAAATCATTCTGTCATACACTGCTATCATTGTGTCATACACCACCATCTTTGTGCCATACACCACCATCATTGTATCATACACCACCATCATTGTGCCATTCACCACCACCATTGTGTCATACACCATCATCATTTTGTCATACACAACAATCATTGTGCCATACACCACCATCATTGTGTCATACACTGCAATCATTGTGTCATACACCACTGTCATTGTGTCATACACCACCATCATTGTGCCATACACCACCATCATTGTGTCATACACCACTGTCATTGTGCCATACACCACTATCATTGTGTCATACTCTTCCCTCATTGTGTCACACACAACCATCATTGTGCCATACACCACCATCATTGTGTCACGCACCACCATCATTGTGTCATACAATGCTACTACTGTGTCATACACCACCATCATTGTGTTATACACTGCCATAATAGTGTCATACCCACCATCATTGTGTCATACTCCACAATCATTGTGCCATACACCACCATCATTGAGACATACACTACTATTACTATGTCATACACCACCATCATTGTGTCATACACCACTATTATTGTGTCATACACCACCATAATTGTGTCATACACCACTATCGTTGTGTCATACACCACTATTATTGTGTCATAAACTGCCATCATTGTTTCATACACTTCCATCATTGTGTCATACACTGCCATCATTGTGTCATACACAACCAGCATTGTGTCATACACTGCCATCATTGTGTCATACACTGCCATTATTGTGCCATACCCCACCATCACTGTGTCATACACCGCCATTATTGTGCCATTCACTGCCATCATTGTGTCATACACTGCCATCATTGTGCTACACACCACCATCATTGTGCCATAGCCCACCATCATTGTGTCATAAACCACCATCATTGTGTCATACACCACAATCATTGTATCATACATTGCCATCATTGTATCATACACCATCATTGTGTCATACACTGCTATCATTGTGTCATACACCTCCATCATTGTGTCATACACAACTATCATTGTGTCATACACCACTATCATTGTGTCATACACTGTCATCATTGTGCCATACACAAATATCAGTGTATCATACACCATCATTATGTGATACACTGCCATCATTGTGTCTTACACCACCAAAGTTGTATCATACACCATCAATGTTTCATACACCACCATCATTGTGTCATACACAACCATCAATGTGCCTTACACCAACATCATTGTGTCATACATCAACATCATTGTGCCATACACCACCATTATTATGACATACATCACCCTCATTGTGCCATACACCTCCATCATTGTTTCATACACCACCATCATTGTGTCATACACTGCCATCATTGAGGCATACACTGCTATCATTGTGTCATACACCACCATCATTGTGTCATACACTACTATGATTGTGTCATAAACCATTATCATTGTGTCATACACCACTATCATTGTGTTATACACCACCATCATTGTTTCATACACCACTATCATTGTGATATACACAACCATCATTGTGTCATACACTGCTATCAATGTATCATACACTACCATCATTGTGTCATACACCAACATCATTGTCTCGATCACCACCATCATTATGTCATACACCACTGTAATTGTGTCATACACTACAATCATTGTGCCATACACAACTATCATTGTGTCATACACCTTCATCATTGTGTCATACACTCTAATCATTGTGTCATACACCACCATCATTGTGTCATACACCACCGTCATTGTGTCATACACCACCATCGTTGTGTCATACATCATCATTGTTTCATACACCACTATCAATGTGTCATACACCACTGTCATTGTGTCATACACCATCATCATTGTGTCATACACCACCGTCATTGTGTCATACACTACCATCATTGTGTCATACACCACCATCATTGTGTCATACACCACCATCATAGTGTCATGCACTGCCATCATTGTGTCATACACCACCATTATTGTGTCATACACCACCATCATTGTGTCATACACCAACATCATTGTGTCGAACCCCACCATCATTGTGTCATACACCACTGTAATTTTGTCATACACTACAATCATTGTGCCATACACAACCATCATTGTGTCATACACCATCATTATTGTGTCATACACTGTAATCATTGTGTCATACACCACCATCATTGTGTCATATACTGTCATCATTCTGTCACACATTACTATCATTGTGTCATACTCCAACATCATTGTGTCATACACCACCATCATTGTGTCATACACCACCATCATTGTGTCATACACCACCGTCATTGTGTCATACACCACCATCATTGTGTCATACATCATCATTGTGTCCTACACCATCATTTTGTCCTACACCACTATCAATGTGTCATACACCACCGTCAATGTGTCATACACCACCATCATTGTGTCATACACCACCATCATTGTGTCATACACTACCATCATTGTGTCATACACCACCATCATTGTGTCATACACCACCATCATAGTGTCATACACTGCCATCATTGTGTCATACACCACCTGCATTGTGTCATACACCACCTGCATTGTGTCATACACTGCCATCATTGTGTTTAACATCACTATCATTGTGTCATACACAACCATCATTGTGTCATACACCATCATTGTGTCATACACCACAATGATTGAGTCATGCACCAATGTCATTGTGTCATATATCACCATCATTGTGTCATACACCACTATTATTGTGTCATGCACCACAATCATTGTGTCATTCACCAGAATCATTGTGTCATACACTGCCATCATCGTTGCATACACTGCCATCATTGTGTCATACACCACCATCATTGTATCATATGCTGCCATCATTGTGTCATACACCAACATCATTGTGTCATACACCACTATCATTGTGTCATACACCACAAACATTGCGTCATACACCACCATCATTGTGTCATACACCACTATCATTGTGTCATACACCACTATCATTGTGTCATATACCACTGTCATTGTGTCATACACCACCATCCTTGTTTCATACACACCATTATTGTGTCATACACCACCATCATTGTGCTATACACCACCATCATTGTGTCATACACTGCCTTCATTGTGGCATACAACACCATCATTGTGACATACACCATCGTCATTGTTTCTTACATCACCATCATTGTGCTATACACCAAAATCATTGTGTCATACACTGCTATCATTGTGTCACACACCACCATCTTTGTTCCATACACCACCATCATTGTGCCATTCACCACTATCATTGTGTCATACACCACCGTCAATGTGTCATACACAACCAGCATTGTGCCATACAGCACCATCAGTGTGTCATTCACTGTCATCATTGTGTCATACACCACCGTCATTGTGTCATACACCACCATCATTGTGCCATACACCACCATCATTGTGTCATTCACCACCGTCAAGTGCTATGCACTGCCATCATTGTGTCATACACCACCATCATTGTGCCATTCACCACTATCATTGTGTCATACACCACCGTCAATGTGTCATACACCACCATCATTGTGCCATACACCACCATCTTTGTGTCAAACACTGCAATCATTGTGTCATACATCACTATCAATGTATCATACTCCACCCTCATTGTGTCACACACCACCATCATTGTACCCTACACAACCATTATTGTGTCATACACCACCATCATTGTGTTATACACTGCGATAATTGTGTCATACCCACCGTCATTGTGTCATTCGCCACCATCATTGTGCCATACACCACCATCATTGAGACATACACTACTATCACTGTGTCATACAGCACTATCATAGTGTCATACACTACTATCAATGTGTCATACACCATACTTATTATGTCATACACTACCATCGTTTTGTCATACACCACTATTATTGTGTCATACACTGCCATCATTGTGTCATACACTGCCATCATTGTGTCATATACTGCCATCATTGTGTCATACACAACCATCATTGTGTCATAAACTGCCATAATTGTGTCATACACTACCATTATTGTGCCATACACCACCATAATTGTGCCATACACCACCATCATTGTGCCATACACCACCATCATTGTGCCATACACCTCCATCATTGTGTCATACACTTTCATCATTGTCCTATACACCACCATCATTGTGCCATACTCCACCATCATTGTGTTATACACCACTATCATTGTGTCTTACACCACTGTCAATGTGTCATACACCACAATCATTGTGTCATACATCATCGTCATTGTGTCATATACCTCCGTCATTGTGTCATACACCACCATCATTGTGTCATACACAACGATCATTGTGTCATACACCACAATCATTGTGTCATACACCACCGTCATTGTGGCATACACCACCCTCATTGTGTCATACTCCACCATCATTGTGTCATACACCACCATCATTGTGTCATACACCACCGTCATTTTGTCATACACCACCATCATTGTGTTATACACCACTATCATTGTGTCCTACAGTGCCATCATTGTGCCATACACCACCATCATTGTATCATACACTGCCATCATTGTATTATACATCACCATTATTGTGTCATGCACCACCATCATTGTGTCATACACCACCATCTCTGTGTCATACACTACCATCATTGTGTCATACACCACCGTCATTGTGTCATACACCACCATCATTGTGCCATACACCACCATCATTGTGCCATACACCATTATCATTGTGTCATACACTGCCATCATTGTGCCATATACCACTATCATTGTGCCATACACCACCATCATTGTGCCATACACCACCATCATTGTGTTATACACCACAATCATTGTGTCATACACCACTATCATTGTGTCATACACCAATATCATTGTATCATACACTGCCATCATTGTTTCATACACCACCATCATTGTGCCATACACCACCATCACTGTGACATACACCACTATCATTGTGACATACACCACAATCATTGTGCCATACACGACCATCATTGTGTCATACACCTCCATCATTGTGTCATAATCCTCTATCATTGTGCCATACACCACTATCATTGTTCCATACACCACCATCATTGTGACATACACCACCATCATTGTGACATACACTGCCATCATTGTGCCATATACCACCATCATTGTGCCATACACCACCATCATTGTGCCATACACCTCCATCATTGTGTCATACACTTCCATCATTGTGCCATACTCCATCATCATTGTGCCATACACCACCATCATTGTGTTATACACCACCATCATTGTACCATACCCCACCGTCATTGTGTCATACACTGCCATCATTGTGCCATACACCACCATCATTGTGCCATACATCACCATCATTGTGTCATACACCACCATCATTGTACTATACACCACCATCATTGTGCCATACACCACCATCATTGTGACATACACCACCATCATTGTGTCATTCACCACCATCATTGTGTCATACACCACCATCATTGTGCCTTACACCATCATCATTGTGCAATACACCACCATCATTGTGTCATACACTGTTATCATTGTGCCATACACCACATTCATTGTGTCATACACTGTTATCATTGTGCCATACACGACCATCATTGTGTCATACACCACTATCATTGTGCTATACACCACCATCATTGTGTCATACACCACCATCATTGTGTCATACACCACTATCATTGTGTCATACACCATCATTATTTCATACACCACTATCATTGCGTCATACACCACTATCATTGTGACATACGCCACCAACATTGCAGCATACACCACTATCATTTTGCCATACACCACCATCATTGTGTCATACACCACCATCATTTATCATAGGGCCATACACCACCATCATCTATCATAGGGCCATACACCACAATCATTGTGTTACACACCACCATCATTGTGACATACACCTCCATCATTGTGACATACACCACCATCATTGTGACATACACCACCATCATTGTGACATACACCACCATCATTGTGACATGCACCACGATCATTGTGTCATACACCACCATCACTGTGTCATACACTACAATCATTGTGTCATACACCACCGTCATTGTGTCATACACCACCATAATTGTGTCATACACCACCATCATTGTGTTATACACAACCATCATTATGACATACACCACCATCATTGTGCCATACACCACCATCATTGTGTCATACACTGCCATCATTGTATCATACACCACAATCATTGTGCAATACACCACCATCATTGTGCCATACACTACCATCATTGTGCCATACACCAAAATCATTATGTCATACACTGCTATCATTGTGTCATACACCACCATCTTTGTGCCATACACCGCTATTATTGTGTCATACACCACCATCATTGTGCCATTCACCACCACCATTGTGTCATTCACCACCATCATTTTGTCATACAAAACAATCATTGTGCCATACACCACCATCATTGTGTCATACCCTGCCATCCTTGTGTCATACACCAATGTCATGGTGTCATACACCATCATTGTGTCATACACCACTGTCATTGTGTCATACACCACTATCATTGTGTCATACTCTACCCTCATTGTGTCACACACCACCATCATTGTGCCATACACCACCAACATTGTGTCACACACCACCATCATTGTGTCATACACCACCATCATTGTGTCATACACAACTATCAATGTGTCATACACCACCAGCATTGTGTCATACACCACTATCTTTGTGTCATACACCACTATTATTGTGTCATACACTGCCATCATTGTTTCATACACTTCCAGCATTGTTTCATACACTGCCATCATTGTGTCATACACTGCCATTATTGTGCCATACCCCACCATCACTGTGTCATACACCGCCATCATTGTGCCATTCACTGCTATCATTGTCATACACTGCCATCATTGTGCTATACACCACCATCATTGTGCCATAGCCCACCATCATTATGTAATAAACTACCATCATTGTGTCATACACCACAATCATTGTATCATACATTGCCATCATTGTATCATACACCATCATTGTGTCATACACTGCTATCATTGTGTCATATACCATGGTCATTGTGTCATACACCACTATCATTGTGCTATACACCATCATCATTGTGTCAAACACCGCAATCATTGTTTCATACACCACTATGACTTTGTCATACTCCATCCTCATTGTGTCACACACCATCATCATTGTGCCGTACACCACCATCACTGTGTCACACACCACCATCATTGTGTCATACACTGCTATCATTGTGTCATACACCACCATCGTTGTGTCATAAACTTCAATCATTTTATCATACAAAAATATAATTGTGCCATACACCACCATCATTGTGTCATACACTGCCATAATTGTGTCATACCCACTATCATTTTGTCATACACCACCATCATTGTGCCATACACCACCATCATTGAGACATCCACTACAATCACTGTGTCATACACCACCATCATTGTGTCATACACCACTATCAACGTGTCATACTTCACTATCATTGTGTCATTCATCACCAATGATGTGTCATACACCCCTATCATTGTGTCATACACTGCCATCATTGTGTCATACACTGCCCTCATTGTGTCATACACTGCCATCATTTTGTCATACATAACCATCATTGTGTCATATACTGCCATCATTGTGTCATACACTGACATTATTGTGCCATACACCACCATCATTGTGGCATACACCACCATCATTGTGCCATTCACTGCCATCATTGTTTCATACACGATAATCATTGTGAAATACATCACCATCATTGTGCCATACCCCACCATCATTGTGTCATACACCACCATCATTGTGTCATACACCACCATCATTGTGTCAACCAATGCCATTATTGTGTCATTCACGACCATCATTGTGTCATACCCCATCATCATTGTGTCATACACTGCCATCATTGTGTAATACACCATAATCATTGTGACATACACCACCATCATTGTGCCATACACTGCAATCATCGTGTCATACAACACCATCATAGTGCTATGCACTGCCATCATTGTGTCATACACCATTATCTTTGTGCGATACACCACGTTCATTGTGTCATTCACCACCGTCATAGTGTTATGCACTGCCATCAATGTGTCATACACCACCATCATTGTGCCATTCACCACCATCATTGTGTCATACACAACCGTCATTTTGTCATACACCACAATCATTGTGCCATACACCACCATCATTGTGTCAAACACTGCCATCATTTTGTCATACTCCACCATCATTGTGTCATGCACCACCATCATTGTGTCATACACTGCAATCATTGTGTCATACACCACTATTATTGTGTCATACTCCACCCTCATTGTGTCACACACCACAATCATTGTGCCATACACCAACATCATTGTGTCAAACACTGCAATCATTGTGTCATACAACACTATCATTGTAACACACTCCACCCTCATTGTGTCACACACCACCATCATTGTGCCGTACACCACCATCATTGTGTTATAAACCACCATCATTGTGTCATACACCAAAATCATAGTGTCAGACACTGCCATCATTGTGTCATACATCACCATCATTTTGTCATACACTGCCATCATTGTGTTATAGATCACTATCATTGTGTCATACACAACTATCGTTGTGTCATACACCACCATCATTGTGTCATACACCACCATCATTGTGTCATACACCACCATCATTGTGTCAAACACTGCAATCATTGTGTCATACGCTGCTATCAATGTGGCATACACTGCCATCGTTGTGTCATACACCAACATCAAAGTATCATATGCTGAAAACATTGTTTTGCACATCAACATCGCTGTGTCATACACCACCATCATTGTATCACGCACCACCATCATGGTGTCATACACTACCATCATTGTGTCATACACTACCGTCATTGTGTCATACACCATTATCATTGTGTCATACATTACCATCATTGTGTCATACACCACAAACATTGTGTCATACACTACAATCATTGTGTCATATACCACCATCATTGTGCCATACACCACCATCATTGAGACATACACTACTATCACTATGTCATACACTACCATCATTGTGTCATACACAACTATCAATGTGTCATACACCACCATCATTGTATCATACACCACTATCATTGTGTCATACAACACTATTATTGTGTCATACACTGCCATCATTGTTTCATACACTTCCATCATTGTGTCATACACTGCCATTATTGTGTCATACACAACCAGCATTGTGTCATACACTGCCATCATTGTGTCATACAAAACCAGCATTGTGTCATACACTGCCATCATTGTGTCATACACTGCCATTATTGTGTCATACCCCACAATCACTGTGTCATACACCGCCATCATTGTGCCATTCACTGCCATCATTGTCATACACTGCTATTTTGTGCTATACACTACCATCATTGTGCCATAGCCCACCATCATTATGTCATAAACCACCATCATTGTGTCATACACCACAATCATTGTATCATACATTGCTATCATTGTATCATACACCATCATCATTGCGTCAAACACTGCAATCATTGTTTCATACACCACTATGACTTTGTCATACTCCATCCTCATTGTGTCACACACCATCATCATTGTACCGTACACCACCATCATTGTGTCACACACCACCATCATTGTGTCATACACCACCATCGTTGTGTCATAAACTGCAATCATTGTATCATACAAAAATATCCTTGTGCCATACACCACCATCATTGTGTCATACACTGCCATAATTGTGTCATACCCACCATCATTTTGTCATACACCACCATCATTGTGCCATACACCACCATCAATGAGACATCCACTACAATCACTTTGTCATACGCCACCATTATTGTGTCATACACCACCATCATTGTGCCATTCACTGCCATCATTGTTTCATACACGATAACCATTGTGAAATACATCACCATCATTGTGCCATACCCCACCATCATTGTGTCATACACCACCATTATTGTGTCATACACCACCATCATTGTGTCAAACAATGCCATATTGGTGTCATTCACCACCATCATTGTGTCATACACCATCATCATTGTGTCATACACTGCCATCATTGTGTAATACACCACCATCATTGTGACATACACCATCATCATTGTGCCATACACTGCAATCATCGTGTCATACAGCACCATCATAGTGCTATGCACTGCCATCATTGTGTCATACACCACCATCTCTGTGCCATACACCACCATCATTGTGTCATTCACCACCGTCATAGTGCTATGCAGTGCCATCATTGTGTCATACACCACCATCATTGTGCCATTCACCACCATCATTGTGTCATACACAACCGTCATTTTGTCATACACAGCAATCATTGTGCCATACACCACCATCATTGTGTCAAACACTGCCATCATTTTGTCATACTCCACCATCATTGTGTCATGCACCACCATCATTGTGTCATACACCACTATCATTGTGTCAAGCACTGCAATCATTGTGTCATACACCACTATTATTGTGTCATACTCCACCCTCATTGTGTCACACACCACAATCATTGTGCCATACACCACTATCATTGTGTCAAACACTGCAATCATTGTGTCATACAACACTATCATTGTAACATACTCCACCCTCATTGTGTCACACACCACCATCATTGTGCCACACACCACCATCATTTTGTTATAAACCACCATCATTGTGTCATACACCAAAATCATAGTGTCAGACACTGCCATCATTGTGCCATACATCACCATCATTGTGTCATACACTGCCATCATTGTGTTATATATTACCATCATTGTTTCATACACAACTATCGTTGTGTCATACACCACCATCATTGTGTCATACACCACCATCATTGTGTCATACACCACCATCATTGTGTCATACACTACCATCATTGTGTCATACACCACCATCATTTTGTCATACATAACCAACATTGTGTCATATACTGCCATCATTGTGTCATACACTGACATTATTGTGCCATACACCACCATCATTGTGGCATACACCACCATCATTGTGCCATTCACTGCCATCATTGTTTCATACACGATAATCATTGTGAAATACATCACCATCATTGTGCCATACCCCACCATCATTGTGTCATACACCACCATCATTGTGTCATACACCACCATCATTGTGTCAACCAATGCCATTATTGTGTCATTCACGACCATCATTGTGTCATACCCCATCATCATTGTGTCATACACTGCCATCATTGTGTAATACACCATAATCATTGTGACATACACCACCATCATTGTGCCATACACTGCAATCATCGTGTCATACAACACCATCATAGTGCTATGCACTGCCATCATTGTGTCATACACCATTATCTTTGTGCGATACACCACGTTCATTGTGTCATTCACCACCGTCATAGTGTTATGCACTGCCATCAATGTGTCATACACCACCATCATTGTGCCATTCACCACCATCATTGTGTCATACACAACCGTCATTTTGTCATACACCACAATCATTGTGCCATACACCACCATCATTGTGTCAAACACTGCCATCATTTTGTCATACTCCACCATCATTGTGTCATGCACCACCATCATTGTGTCATACACTGCAATCATTGTGTCATACACCACTATTATTGTGTCATACTCCACCCTCATTGTGTCACACACCACAATCATTGTGCCATACACCAACATCATTGTGTCAAACACTGCAATCATTGTGTCATACAACACTATCATTGTAACACACTCCACCCTCATTGTGTCACACACCACCATCATTGTGCCGTACACCACCATCATTGTGTTATAAACCACCATCATTGTGTCATACACCAAAATCATAGTGTCAGACACTGCCATCATTGTGTCATACATCACCATCATTTTGTCATACACTGCCATCATTGTGTTATAGATCACTATCATTGTGTCATACACAACTATCGTTGTGTCATACACCACCATCATTGTGTCATACACCACCATCATTGTGTCATACACCACCATCATTGTGTCAAACACTGCAATCATTGTGTCATACGCTGCTATCAATGTGGCATACACTGCCATCGTTGTGTCATACACCAACATCAAAGTATCATATGCTGAAAACATTGTTTTGCACATCAACATCGCTGTGTCATACACCACCATCATTGTATCACGCACCACCATCATGGTGTCATACACTACCATCATTGTGTCATACACTACCGTCATTGTGTCATACACCATTATCATTGTGTCATACATTACCATCATTGTGTCATACACCACAAACATTGTGTCATACACTACAATCATTGTGTCATATACCACCATCATTGTGCCATACACCACCATCATTGAGACATACACTACTATCACTATGTCATACACTACCATCATTGTGTCATACACAACTATCAATGTGTCATACACCACCATCATTGTATCATACACCACTATCATTGTGTCATACAACACTATTATTGTGTCATACACTGCCATCATTGTTTCATACACTTCCATCATTGTGTCATACACTGCCATCATTGTGTCATACACAACCAGCATTGTGTCATACACTGCCATCATTGTGTCATACAAAACCAGCATTGTGTCATACACTGCCATCATTGTGTCATACACTGCCATTATTGTGTCATACCCCACAATCACTGTGTCATACACCGCCATCATTGTGCCATTCACTGCCATCATTGTCATACACTGCTATTTTGTGCTATACACTACCATCATTGTGCCATAGCCCACCATCATTATGTCATAAACCACCATCATTGTGTCATACACCACAATCATTGTATCATACATTGCTATCATTGTATCATACACCATCATCATTGCGTCAAACACTGCAATCATTGTTTCATACACCACTATGACTTTGTCATACTCCATCCTCATTGTGTCACACACCATCATCTTTGTACCGTACACCACCATCATTGTGTCACACACCACCATCATTGTGTCATACACCACCATCGTTGTGTCATAAACTGCAATCATTGTATCATACAAAAATATCCTTGTGCCATACACCACCATCATTGTGTCATACACTGCCATAATTGTGTCATACCCACCATCATTTTGTCATACACCACCATCATTGTGCCATACACCACCATCAATGAGACATCCACTACAATCACTTTGTCATACGCCACCATTATTGTGTCATACACCACCATCATTGTGCCATTCACTGCCATCATTGTTTCATACACGATAACCATTGTGAAATACATCACCATCATTGTGCCATACCCCACCATCATTGTGTCATACACCACCATTATTGTGTCATACACCACCATCATTGTGTCAAACAATGCCATATTGGTGTCATTCACCACCATCATTGTGTCATACACCATCATCATTGTGTCATACACTGCCATCATTGTGTAATACACCACCATCATTGTGACATACACCATCATCATTGTGCCATACACTGCAATCATCGTGTCATACAGCACCATCATAGTGCTATGCACTGCCATCATTGTGTCATACACCACCATCTCTGTGCCATACACCACCATCATTGTGTCATTCACCACCGTCATAGTGCTATGCAGTGCCATCATTGTGTCATACACCACCATCATTGTGCCATTCACCACCATCATTGTGTCATACACAACCGTCATTTTGTCATACACAGCAATCATTGTGCCATACACCACCATCATTGTGTCAAACACTGCCATCATTTTGTCATACTCCACCATCATTGTGTCATGCACCACCATCATTGTGTCATACACCACTATCATTGTGTCAAGCACTGCAATCATTGTGTCATACACCACTATTATTGTGTCATACTCCACCCTCATTGTGTCACACACCACAATCATTGTGCCATACACCACTATCATTGTGTCAAACACTGCAATCATTGTGTCATACAACACTATCATTGTAACATACTCCACCCTCATTGTGTCACACACCACCATCATTGTGCCATACACCACCATCATTTTGTTATAAACCACCATCATTGTGTCATACACCAAAATCATAGTGTCAGACACTGCCATCATTGTGCCATACATCACCATCATTGTGTCATACACTGCCATCATTGTGTTATATATTACCATCATTGTTTCATACACAACTATCGTTGTGTCATACACCACCATCATTGTGTCATACACCACCATCATTGTGTCATACACCACCATCATTGTGTCATACACTACCATCATTGTGTCATACACCACCATCATTGTGTCATACACCACCATCATTGTGCCATACACCACCATCATTGTGTCATACACTTCCATCATTGTGTCATACACCAACATCAATGTATCATATGCTGCCATCATTGTTTTACACATCACCATCGCTGTGGCATACACCACTATCATTGTATCACGCACCACCATCATTGTGTCATACACTACCATCATTGTGTCATACACTACCGTTATTGTGTCATACACAAACATCATTGTGTCATACACCATTATCATTGTGTCATACATTACCATCATTGTGTCATACATTACCATCATTGTGTCATACACCACAAATATTGTGTCATACACTACAGTCATTGTGTCATATACCACTGTCAATTGTGTCATACACCATCATCATTGTATCATACACCACCATCATTGTATCATGCAATGCCATTATTGTGTCATACACCACCATCATTGTGTCATACACTACCATCATTGTGTCTTACATCACCATCATTGTGCCTGTTACGGACCCGAGCCCAGCGTCCGAGCACGAAGCTGTGACGACCACGCCATCTGTGGGTCAGCTCCCGAAACCCCCTCCAAATGGACAGCGCCATCTAGTGAGGACAGGATATACCGGCCACAGGGGCTGGTTTCCCGTCCTAATCAGCTCGTAACATAGCCGCTGCTGACCTCTGGTGAGGTGACACTTAGGCAGCAACGCCATCTATGTAGTGGATAGGTGGGCGTTTGTGTCTAAGCCTGTAAGTGAGGTGCCCTAGAGTGTAATTAGTACTGATGGCGTGTTTGATCACAGAGTCGACCTGGGACTGCTGGATTGGACGATGGGCAGTCTACCCAAGGCAGCCGTAGGACCTCCATGTGTTTGCTGCAGAAGCTGTGAGTCACCCCCCGGATGAACACTGTTGTGTTAGCCTGCCTGTGACGTGGCAGTTGAGGAATTGTCGTACCCTGGGCTGACTGGTGGAGAAGACTAGCCACTGGTTTGTTGTGGTGAGGAGAGTGATCTGTGGAATCACACGAGGCTCCTGCCTAGGGCTCGCAACCCTAGTATCGGTCGTGGAGTGGCCTAACCAGCGGAGCTGATTGAAACCTGCCAGCTACAGGTTGGATTTGTGGTTGACGGCCTCCACGACGGTGCACCCAGTGGGACTGTGATTTGGCTGGCCTGTGGCCGGGGTAGACTCGTCTAGAGAATCTACGGATTCATCGTGAGGCCACAAGAAGAGGACCAAGGGCTAAGCATCATTGAGCACCGTGGAACACTCCGCGTCTTCAGAGGAAGACCATATTGTATATTATAGTGTTTATACCCCCCCACCGTGTGATAATTTATATATTTATTTATTGGTGATGGTAATTATATATTTAAGTTTAGTGCCTTTGTCTCCCTTCCCCTTTAATTTACTTGCGTTACTGAACGCACCCCTTGAAAGCCACTACTAGCTTGGGGCCGGATACCTAAACTCTACTAACATCAGAGAAAGAACCCAGTCGCGACCCAAAAGGGCCGTAACAGTGTCATACACCAAAATCATTCTGTCATACACTGCTATCATTGTGTCATACACCACCATCTTTGTGCCATACACCACCATCATTGTATCATACACCACCATCATTGTGCCATTCACCACCACCATTGTGTCATACACCATCATCATTTTGTCATACACAACAATCATTGTGCCATACACCACCATCATTGTGTCATACACTGCAATCATTGTGTCATACACCACTGTCATTGTGTCATACACCACCATCATTGTGCCATACACCACCATCATTGTGTCATACACCACTGTCATTGTGCCATACACCACTATCATTGTGTCATACTCTTCCCTCATTGTGTCACACACAACCATCATTGTGCCATACACCACCATCATTGTGTCACGCACCACCATCATTGTGTCATACAATGCTACTACTGTGTCATACACCACCATCATTGTGTTATACACTGCCATAATAGTGTCATACCCACCATCATTGTGTCATACTCCACAATCATTGTGCCATACACCACCATCATTGAGACATACACTACTATTACTATGTCATACACCACCATCATTGTGTCATACACCACTATTATTGTGTCATACACCACCATAATTGTGTCATACACCACTATCGTTGTGTCATACACCACTATTATTGTGTCATAAACTGCCATCATTGTTTCATACACTTCCATCATTGTGTCATACACTGCCATCATTGTGTCATACACAACCAGCATTGTGTCATACACTGCCATCATTGTGTCATACACTGCCATTATTGTGCCATACCCCACCATCACTGTGTCATACACCGCCATTATTGTGCCATTCACTGCCATCATTGTGTCATACACTGCCATCATTGTGCTACACACCACCATCATTGTGCCATAGCCCACCATCATTGTGTCATAAACCACCATCATTGTGTCATACACCACAATCATTGTATCATACATTGCCATCATTGTATCATACACCATCATTGTGTCATACACTGCTATCATTGTGTCATACACCTCCATCATTGTGTCATACACAACTATCATTGTGTCATACACCACTATCATTGTGTCATACACTGTCATCATTGTGCCATACACAAATATCAGTGTATCATACACCATCATTATGTGATACACTGCCATCATTGTGTCTTACACCACCAAAGTTGTATCATACACCATCAATGTTTCATACACCACCATCATTGTGTCATACACAACCATCAATGTGCCTTACACCAACATCATTGTGTCATACATCAACATCATTGTGCCATACACCACCATTATTATGACATACATCACCCTCATTGTGCCATACACCTCCATCATTGTTTCATACACCACCATCATTGTGTCATACACTGCCATCATTGAGGCATACACTGCTATCATTGTGTCATACACCACCATCATTGTGTCATACACTACTATGATTGTGTCATAAACCATTATCATTGTGTCATACACCACTATCATTGTGTTATACACCACCATCATTGTGTCATACACCACTATCATTGTGATATACACAACCATCATTGTGTCATACACTGCTATCAATGTATCATACACTACCATCATTGTGTCATACACCAACATCATTGTCTCGATCACCACCATCATTATGTCATACACCACTGTAATTGTGTCATACACTACAATCATTGTGCCATACACAACTATCATTGTGTCATACACCTTCATCATTGTGTCATACACTCTAATCATTGTGTCATACACCACCATCATTGTGTCATACACCACCGTCATTGTGTCATACACCACCATCGTTGTGTCATACATCATCATTGTTTCATACACCACTATCAATGTGTCATACACCACTGTCATTGTGTCATACACCATCATCATTGTGTCATACACCACCGTCATTGTGTCATACACTACCATCATTGTGTCATACACCACCATCATTGTGTCATACACCACCATCATAGTGTCATGCACTGCCATCATTGTGTCATACACCACCATTATTGTGTCATACACCACCATCATTGTGTCATACACCAACATCATTGTGTCGAACCCCACCATCATTGTGTCATACACCACTGTAATTTTGTCATACACTACAATCATTGTGCCATACACAACCATCATTGTGTCATACACCATCATTATTGTGTCATACACTGTAATCATTGTGTCATACACCACCATCATTGTGTCATATACTGTCATCATTCTGTCACACATTACTATCATTGTGTCATACTCCAACATCATTGTGTCATACACCACCATCATTGTGTCATACACCACCATCATTGTGTCATACACCACCGTCATTGTGTCATACACCACCATCATTGTGTCATACATCATCATTGTGTCCTACACCATCATTTTGTCCTACACCACTATCAATGTGTCATACACCACCGTCAATGTGTCATACACCTCCATCATTGTGTCATACACCACCATCATTGTGTCATACACTACCATCATTGTGTCATACACCATCATCATTGTGTCATACACCACCATCATAGTGTCATACACTGCCATCATTGTGCCATACACCACCTGCATTGTGTCATACACCACCTGCATTGTGTCATACACTGCCATCATTGTGTTTAACATCACTATCATTGTGTCATACACAACCATCATTGTGTCATACACCATCATTGTGTCATACACCACAATGATTGAGTCATGCACCAATGTCATTGTGTCATATATCACCATCATTGTGTCATACACCACTATTATTGTGTCATGCACCACAATCATTGTGTCATTCACCACCGACATTGTGTCATACACAACAATAATTGTGTCATTCACCAGAATCATTGTGTCATACACTGCCATCATCGTTGCATACACTGCCATCATTGTGTCATACACCACCATCATTGTATCATATGCTGCCATCATTGTGTCATACACCAACATCATTGTGTCATACACCACTATCATTGTGTCATACACCACAAACATTGCGTCATACACCACCATCATTGTGTCATACACCACAATCATTGTGTCATACACCACTATCATTGTGTCATATACCACTGTCATTGTGTCATACACCACCATCCTTGTTTCATACACACCATTATTGTGTCATACACCACCATCATTGTGCTATACACCACCATCATTGTGTCATACACTGCCTTCATTGTGGCATACAACACCATCATTGTGACATACACCATCGTCATTGTTTCTTACATCACCATCATTGTGCTATACACCAAAATCATTGTGTCATACACTGCTATCATTGTGTCACACACCACCATCTTTGTTCCATACACCACCATCATTGTGCCATTCACCACTATCATTGTGTCATACACCACCGTCAATGTGTCATACACAACCAGCATTGTGCCATACAGCACCATCAGTGTGTCATTCACTGTCATCATTGTGTCATACACCACCGTCATTGTGTCATACACCACCATCATTGTGCCATACACCACCATCATTGTGTCATTCACCACCGTCAAGTGCTATGCACTGCCATCATTGTGTCATACACCACCATCATTGTGCCATTCACCACTATCATTGTGTCATACACCACCGTCAATGTGTCATACACCACCATCATTGTGCCATACACCACCATCTTTGTGTCAAACACTGCAATCATTGTGTCATACATCACTATCAATGTATCATACTCCACCCTCATTGTGTCACACACCACCATCATTGTACCCTACACAACCATTATTGTGTCATACACCACCATCATTGTGTTATACACTGCGATAATTGTGTCATACCCACCATCATTGTGTCATTCGCCACCATCATTGTGCCATACACCACCATCATTGAGACATACACTACTATCACTGTGTCATACAGCACTATCATAGTGTCATACACTACTATCAATGTGTCATACACCATACTTATTATGTCATACACTACCATCGTTTTGTCATACACCACTATTATTGTGTCATACACTGCCATCATTGTGTCATACACTGCCATCATTGTGTCATATACTGCCATCATTGTGTCATACACAACCATCATTGTGTCATAAACTGCCATAATTGTGTCATACACTACCATTATTGTGCCATACACCACCATAATTGTGCCATACACCACCATCATTGTGCCATACACCACCATCATTGTGCCATACACCTCCATCATTGTGTCATACACTTTCATCATTGTGCTATACACCACCATCATTGTGCCATACTCCACCATCATTGTGTTATACACCACTATCATTGTGTCTTACACCACTGTCAATGTGTCATACACCACAATCATTGTGTCATACATCATCGTCATTGTGTCATATACCTCCGTCATTGTGTCATACACCACCATCATTGTGTCATACACAACGATCATTGTGTCATACACCACAATCATTGTGTCATACACCACCGTCATTGTGGCATACACCACCCTCATTGTGTCATACTCCACCATCATTGTGTCATACACCACCATCATTGTGTCATACACCACCGTCATTTTGTCATACACCACCATCATTGTGTTATACACCACTATCATTGTGTCCTACAGTGCCATCATTGTGCCATACACCACCATCATTGTATCATACACTGCCATCATTGTATTATACATCACCATTATTGTGTCATACACCACCATCATTGTGTCATACACCACCATCTCTGTGTCATACACTACCATCATTGTGTCATACACCACCGTCATTGTGTCATACACCACCATCATTGTGCCATACACCACCATCATTGTGCCATACACCATTATCATTGTGTCATACACTGCCATCATTGTGCCATATACCACTATCATTGTGCCATACACCACCATCATTGTGCCATACACCACCATCATTGTGTTATACACCACAATCATTGTGTCATACACCACTATCATTGTGTCATACACCAATATCATTGTATCATACACTGCCATCATTGTTTCATACACCACCATCATTGTGCCATACACCACCATCACTGTGACATACACCACTATCATTGTTCCATACTCCACGATCATTGTCCCTTACACCACCATCATTGTATCATACACTGCCATCATTGTTTCGTACACCTCCGTCATTGTGTCATACACCACCATCATTGTGACATACACCACAATCATTGTGCCATACACGATCATCATTGTGTCATACACCTCCATCATTGTGTCATAATCCTCTATCATTGTGCCATACACCACTATCATTGTTCCATACACCACCATCATTGTGACATACACCACCATCATTGTGACATACACTGCCATCATTGTGCCATATACCACCATCATTGTGCCATACACCACCATCATTGTGCCATACACCTCCATCATTGTGTCATACACTTCCATCATTGTGCCATACTCCATCATCATTGTGCCATACACCACCATCATTGTGTTATACACCACCATCATTGTACCATACCCCACCGTCATTGTGTCATACACTGCCATCATTGTGCCATACACCACCATCATTGTGCCATACATCACCATCATTGTGTCATACACCACCATCATTGTACTATACACCACCATCATTGTGCCATACACCACCATCATTGTGACATACACCACCATCATTGTGTCATACACCACCATCATTGTGTCATACACCACCATCATTGTGCCTTACACCATCATCATTGTGCAATACACCACCATCATTGTGTCATACACTGTTATCATTGTGCCATACACCACATTCATTGTGTCATACACTGTTATCATTGTGCCATACACGACCATCATTGTGTCATACACCACTATCATTGTGCTATACACCACCATCATTGTGTCATACACCACCATCATTGTGTCATACACCACTATCATTGTGTCATACACCATCATTATTTCATACACCACTATCATTGCGTCATACACCACTATCATTGTGACATACGCCACCAACATTGCAGCATACACCACTATCATTTTGCCATACACCACCATCATTGTGTCATACACCACCATCATTTATCATAGGGCCATACACCACCATCATCTATCGTAGGGCCATACACCACAATCATTGTGTTACACACCACCATCATTGTGACATACACCTCCATCATTGTGACATACACCACCATCATTGTGACATACACCACCATCATTGTGACATACACCACCATCATTGTGACATGCACCACGATCATTGTGTCATACACCACCATCACTGTGTCATACACTACAATCATTGTGTCATACACCACCGTCATTGTGTCATACACCACCATAATTGTGTCATACACCACCATCATTGTGTTATACACAACCATCATTATGACATACACCACCATCATTGTGCCATACACCACCATCATTGTGTCATACACTGCCATCATTGTATCATACACCACAATCATTGTGCAATACACCACCATCATTGTGCCATACACTACCATCATTGTGCCAGACACCATTATCATTGTGTCATACACTGCCATCATTGTGCCATATACCACTATCATTGTGCCATACACCACCATCATTGTGCCATACACCACCATCATTGTGCCATACACCACCATCATTTTGTTATACACCACCATCATTGTGCCATACACCACCATCATTGTGCCATACACCACCATCATTGTGCCATACTCCATCATCATTGTGCCATACACCACCATCATTTTGTTATACACCACCATCATTGTGTCATACACCACTATCATTGTGTCATACACCACCATCATTGTATCATGCCCTGCCATCATTGTTTCATACACCACCATCATTGTGCCATACACCACCATAACTGTGACATACACCACTATCATTATGCCATACTCCACGATCATTGTCCCTTACACCACCATCATTGTATCATACACTGCCATCATTGTTTCATACACCACCGTCATTGTGTCATACACCACCATCATTGTGACATACACCACAATCATTGTGCCATACACGACCATCATTGTGTCATACACCTCCATCATTGTGTCATACTCCTCCATCATTGTGCCATACACCACTATCATTGTTCCATACACCACCATCATTGTTACATACACCACCATCATTGTGACATACACTGCCATCATTGTGCCATATACCACCATCATTGTGCCATACACCACCATCATTGTGCCATACACCTCCATCATTGTGTCATACACTTCCATCATTGTGCCATACTCCATCATCATTGTGCCATACACCACCATCATTGTGTTATACACCACCATCATTGTGTCACACCCCACCGTCATTGTGTCATACACTGCCATCATTGTGCCATACACCACCATCATTGTGCCATACATCACCATCATTGTGTCATACACCACCATCATTGTACTATACATCACCATCATTGTGCCATACACCACCATCATTGTGACATACACCACCATCATTGTGTCATACACCACCATCATTGTGTCATACACCACCATCATTGTGCCTTACACCATCATCATTGTGCAATACACCACCATCATTGTGTCATATACTGTTTTCATTGTGCCATACACCACCATCATTGTGTCATACACTGTTATCATTGTGCCATACACGACCATCATTGTGTCATACACCACCATCATTGTGCTATACACCACCATCATTGTGTCATACACCACCATCATTGTGTCATACACCACTATCATTGTGTCCTTCACCATCATTATGTCATACACCACTATCATTGTGTCATACACCACGATCATTGCGTCATACACCACTATCATTGTGACATACGCCACCATCATTGCATCATACACCACTATCATTTTGCCATACACCACCATCATTGTGTCATACACCACCATCATTTATCATAGGGCCATACACCACCATCATCTATCGTAGGGCCATACACCACTATCATTGTGTTACACACCACCATCATTGTGACATACACCTCCATCATTGTGACATACACCACCATCATTGTGACATACACCACCATCATTTTGACATACACCACCATCATTGTGACATGCACCACCACCATTGTGTCATACACTACCATCACTGTGTCATACACTACCATCATTGTGTCATACACCACCGTCATTGTGTCATACACCACCATCATTGTGTCATACACCACCATCATTGTGTTATACACAACCATCATTATGACATACACCACCATCATTGTGCCATACACCACCATCATTGTGTCATACACTGCCATCATTGTATCATACACCACAATCATTGTGCAATACACCACCATCATATTGCCATACACCACCATCATTGTGCCATACACCATTATCATTTTGTCATACACTGCCATCATTGTGCCATATACCACCATCATTGTGCCATACACCACCATCATTGTGCCATACACCACCATCATTGTGCCATACACCACCATCATTATGCCATACTCTATCATCATTGTGCCATACACCACCATCATTGTGTTATACACCACTATCATTGTGTCATACACCACTATCATTGTGTCTTACACTACCATCATTGTATCATACACTGCCATCATTGTTTCATACACCACCATCATTGTGCCATACACCACCATCACTGTGACATACACCACTATCATTGTGCCATACTCCACGATCATTGTCCCTTACACCACCATCATTGTATCATACACTGCCATCATTGTTTCATACACCACCGTCATTGTGCCATACACCATCATCATTGTGACATACACCACAATCATTGTGCCATACACCACCATCATTGTGCCATACACCTCCATCATTGTGTCATACTCCTCCATCATTGTGCCATACACCACTATCATTGTTCCATACACCACCATCATTGTGACATACACCACCATCATTGTGACATGCACTATCATCATTGTTACATACACCACCATCATTGTGTCATACCCCACCCTCATTGTGTCATACACTGCCATCATTGTGCCATACACCACTATCATTGTGCCATACATCACCATCATTGTGTCATACACCACCATCATTGTACCATACACCACCATCATTTTGCCATACACCACCATCATGGTGACATACACCACCATCATTGTGTCATACACCACCACCATTGTGTCATACACCACCATCATTGTGCCTTACACCATCATCATTGTGCAATACACCACCATCATTGTGTCATACACTGTTATCATTGTGCCATACACCACCATCATTGTGTCATTCACTTTTATCATTGTGCCATACACGACCATCATTGTGTCATACACCACCATCATTGTGCTATACACCACCATCATTGTGTCATACACCACTATCATTGTGTCATACACCACCATCATTGCATCATACACCACTATCATTGTGACATACACCATCATTATTGCGTCATACACCACTATCATTGTGACATACGCCACCATCATTGCGTCATACACCACTATCATTGTGACATACGCCACCATCTTTGCGTCATACACCACTATTATTGTGCCATACACCACCATCATTGTGTCATACACCACCATCATTTATCATAGGGCCATACACCACCATCATCTATCATAGGGCCATACACCACAATCATTGTGTTACACACCACCATCATTGTGACATACACCTCCATCATTGTGACATACACCACCATCATTGTGACATACACCACCATCATTGTGACATACACCACCATCATTGTGACATACACCACCATCATTGTGTCATACACCACCACCATTGAGTCATACACCACCATCATTGTGACATACACCACTATCATAGGGACATACACCACCATCATAGGGCCATACATCACCATCATTGTGTCATACACCACCATCATAGGGCCATACACCACCATCATTGTGTCATTCACCACCATCATAGGGCCATACACCACCATCATAAGGCCATACACCGCACATGATGGAACTATTTAGTTCCAAAAAATAAAGTCTAGTTCTTCTTGAATTATTCGCAATAGCTATTAACAAAAAAATTAATAAAATTAAATCACACAGCAATTGTGAGAGACTTGTTGAGTTTTTTTTGTTTAGTGATAAAGAAGAGCTGCACATATAGATTTATTTTGTACACAAGTTCGATGGCTTTCAAAAGAAAATTACCTAGCCAGGCTTGTTAATCTATTGGGTACAATTTTCAGTTTCTGGGAAAGTGGAGGAGACTTTTATTTTTAATTTTTGTTTATATACAAGAGTTGTTACATTGTTGTACAGCCACTAGCACGCGTAGCGTTTCGGGCGGGTCCTTAATCCTATGTTCCCTGGAAAACGACCCGCCAAACCGTTTTACAACCAGGTATTCATTTTACTGTTGGGTAAACAGAGGCTACAGTTGAGGATTGGCGCCCGGTCAATCCTCCCCGGCCAGGATACAAACCCAGGACAAAGCGCTTGCGAAACGCCGGGCAAGCGTCTTACCACTACGCCATTGGGGATTGCATAAAATAAAAATGCACTTATTGACTGCAGTCAAAAAAATATTGACATAAGAAAGAAATAGAACAGATACATGCACGCGAGGACACATAGGAAGTAGAAGAGATACATACATGAGAGAACACATAAGACCAACACTCACGTGCCGGTGATGAGTCACAATAACGTGGCTGAAGAATGTAGACCAGACCACACACTAGAAGGTGAAGGGACGACGACGACGTTTCGGTCCGTTCAGCACCATTCTCAAGTCGATTGTTGACTTGAGAATGGTCCAGGTCGGACCGAAACGTCGTCGTCCCTTCACTTCTAGTGTGTGGTCTGGTCAACCAACACTCACATACCTAGACAAACACTGAGACCAACAGCAAAACATCAAGTACAACCTTCACAGTGAATAATTATTAACAAAGTAAAAATGTCTTTTTAGTTTGCATTATGTAAAGCAATCGCCTCTAATGATTAAAGTGAACAAAAGAACACAAAGGGGACAATAGGGGTAAAAAGCTTGAGGAACACTGGAACAAGGAGTCAACTCACGTCGACGAGTCTGGCCTTAGAGAGGACATAGAAGCCATTGACGCTGAAGGGCGGGAAGCGGTCCAGCAGGTCCAACAGCAACGTCAGCTGCAACACGCCAATTGGGTTACAAACACACGTTAATGATGCAACCACCACAGGAGGAACACTGACTCAGGGCAAGGAGGCACTATACTTCTCCAGCAGGGACATGACATTCAGAGACGGCAGGTATGGTAACATCAATGATCCGATTCGACTGGAAACTTATGGTTGAAAGATCTCTTGTGTACTCTGTACTATCTCAGCTTTAACTAGTGTACCCTGCACCATCTCAGCTATAACTTTTTTTTGTTTTTGTTTTTTTCCAGGAATATTTCTGCGCGGGCCCTAAGCCTCTGGCTGGCCCACTAAGTGTTGCTTGTTTCTGTTTTACTAGGGCGGAGTATGAATATTTATGTCTCGTAAGGTCGCTTCAGTAAGATTTTGCCATATGTGTTTAACAACTTCTTCTGCTCTGTTGAGTCTAAGTTGAAATCTTAATGGATTTGTAACTGTGCACTGTGTTAGATAATGTTCCAGTGGTCTATCGGGCATTTCTCCACAGTGCTGACATTTCCTCTCATCTTAAGGAACCTGTAAGCCTATTTCCCATGCACATGGGTATCAAGGCCTGATGCGATGTAAGTGTACTTCTGTTGCTCTACTGCTCCCTTTCATTAAACTAAGTTGTTCGTACTTGGTTGAATTCTTGTACCAACCCGCAAATCCTGATGTTGCAACTGCTGTGTTGTGGTCACTGTACATCTTTTGCATTGCTCTGTTTCTAATTTCTTTCTTAATCTGTGATAAACTCTGTGGTATGTAAATGTCTACATTTCTTCTCTTAGTTGCAAGTTTTGCAGCATCGTCTGCAATACCATTTCCTATTATTCCCACATGACTTGGTACCCAGTTGATAAGAACCCGTCGGCCTTGACGTTTGAGTGCTTGCATTAATGATACGACATTTGTGATCAGATATATGTTATCACATATGTGTTCTTCTTGCAAGGTTTCAATGACAGTTCTCGAGTCTGTATGTATGATAACATGTTGTCGGTGTTCAGTAAGTGCATGTTCCAAACCCTTTTGAATGGCTAGCATCTCTGTTTGTAAAGTCGAACACCCATTTGAGTGCCTACAACTATTTACAGAGTTTCCTGCTTTAACTGCAGCTCCGGTTTCTTGTACCTGCTGGTCTATTGATCCATACCTATAACTAGTGTACCCTGCACCATCTCAGCTATAAATTGTTTACCCTGCACCATCTCAGCTATAAATAGTGTACCCTGCACCATCTCAGCTGTAACTTGAGTAACCTGCACCATCTCAGCTATAACTTGTACCCTGCACCATCTCAGCTACAACTAGTGTACCCTGCACCATCTCAGCAATACCTATTGTATCCTGCACCAATTCACCTATAACTAGTGTACCCTGCACTATCTCAGCTATAACTAGTGTACCCTGCACCATCTCAGCTATAACTGGTGTACCTTGCACCATCTCAGCTATAACTGATGTACCCTGCACCATTTCAGCTATAACTAGTGTACCCTGCACTATCTAAACTATAACTAGTGTACTCTGCACCATCTCAGCTATAACTAGTGAACCCTACACTATCTCAGCTATAACGCGTGTACCTTACACCATCTCAACTATAACAAGTGTACCCTGCACCATCTCAGCTATAACTTGTGTACCCTGGACCATTTCAGCTATAACTTGTGTACCCTGCACCTTCTCAGCTATAACTTGTACCCTGCACCATCTCGGCTATATCTTGTGTACCCTGCACCATCTCAGATATAACTTGTGTACCCTGCACCATCTCATCAATATCTTGTGTACCCTGCACCATCTCAGCTATAACATGTACCCGGCACAATCTCAGCTATATCTTGTGTACCTTGCACCATCTCAGCTATAACTTGTACCTTGCACCATTTCAGCTATAGATTGTGTACCCTGCACCATCTCAGCTACATCTTGTGTACCCTGCATCATTTCAGTTATAACTTGTGTACCCTGCACCATTTCAGCTATACCTTGTGTACCCTGCACCATCTCAGCTATGACTTGTTCCCTGCACAATGTAGGCTATAACTTGTGTACCTTGTAACATCTCAGGTATAACTTGCTCCCTGCACCATCTCAGCTATAACTTGTGTACCCAGCACCATCTCAGCTATCACTTGTACCCTGCACCATCTCAGCTATATCTTGTGTACCCTGCACCATCTCAGCTATAATTTGTACCCTGCACAATGTAGGCTATACCTTGTGTACCTTGCAACATCTCAGCTATAACTTGCTCCCTGCACCATCTCAGCTATAACTTGTACCCTGCACCATCTCAGCTATATCTTGTGTACCCTGCACCATCTCAGCTTTAACTTGTACCCTGCACCATTTCAGCTATAACTTGTGTTCCCTGCACCATCTCAGCTATATATTGTGTATCCTGCACCATCTCAGATATAACTTGTGTACCCTGCAACATCTCTGCTATAACTTGTACCCTGCACCATCTCAGCTATAACTTGTGTACAATGCACAATCTCAGCTATAACTTGTACCCTGCACCATCTCAGCTATATCTCGTGTACCATGCACCATCTCAGCTATAACTTGTGTACCCTGTAGCATCTCAGCTATAACTTCTGTATCCTACACTATTTCAGCTATAACTACTGTACCCTGCACCATTTCAGCTATACCTAGTGTACCCTGCACCATTTCAGCTATAACTTATGTACCCTGCACCATATGAGCTATAACTTGAACCCTGCACCATCTCAGCTATATCTTGTGTACCCTGCACTATCTCAGCTATATCTTGTATAACCTGCACCATCTCAGCTATAAATTGCACCCTGCACCATTTCAGCTATAACTTGTGTACCCTGCACATTCTCAGCTATATCTTGTGCACCCTGCAACATTTCAGCTATACCTTGTGTACCCTGCACCATCTCAGCTATAACTTGTGTACCCTGCACCATCTCAGCTATATCTTGTGCACTCTGCACCATCTCAGCTATAACTTGTACCCTGCACCATCTCAGCTGTATCTTGTGTACCCTGCAATATCTCAACTATGTCTTGTGTACCCTGCACCATCTCAGCTATATCTTGTGTACCCTGCACCATCTCAGCTATAACTTGAACCCTTCACTATCTCAGCTATAAATACTGTACCTTGCACCATCCCAGCTATAACTAGTGTACCCTACACCAACTCAGCTATAACTAGTGTACTCTGCAGCATCTCAGCTATAACTAGTGCACCCTCCACCATCTCAGCTATAGCTTGTGTACCCGACACTATCTCAGCTATAACTTGTGTACCTTGCACCATCTCA
This sequence comes from Procambarus clarkii, assembly GCF_040958095.1. Lineage (NCBI taxonomy): Eukaryota > Metazoa > Arthropoda > Malacostraca > Decapoda > Cambaridae > Procambarus > Procambarus clarkii. The sequence continues at coordinate 2,164,693 of NC_091197.1, read as the reverse complement.
GCTATAACTTGTGTACCCTGCATCATCTCAGCTATAACTTATATTCCCTGCACCTTCTCAGCTATATCTTGTGTATCCTGCACCATCTCAGATATAACTTGTGTACCCTGCAACATATCAACTATAACTTGTACACTGCACCATCACAGCTATAATTTGTATACCCTGCACAATCTCAGCTATAACTTGAACCCTTCACTATCTCAGCTATAATTAGTGTACCTTGCACCATCTCAGCTATACCTAGTGTATCCTACACCAACTCAGCTATAACTAGTGTACTCTGCAGCATCTCAGCTATAACTAGTGCCCCCTGCACCATCTCAGCTATAACTTGTGTACCCGACACCATCTCAGCTATAACTTGTGTACCCTGCACCATCTCAGCTATAACTTGTGTACCCTTTATCATCTCAGCTATAACTTGTGTTCCCTGCACCTTCTCAGCTATATCTTGTGTATCCTGCACCATCTCAGATATAACTTGTGTACCCTGCAACATATCAACTATAACTTGTACACTGCACCAACATAGCTATAATTTATATACCCTGCACAATCTCAGCTATAACTTGTACCCTGCACCATCTCAGCTATAACTTGTACCCTGCACCATCTCAGCTATATCTTGTGTACCCTGCACCATCTCAGCTATGTCTTGTCTACCCTGCACCATTTAAGCTATAACTTGTACCCTGCATCATCTCAGCTATAACTAGTGTACCCTGCATAATCTCAGCTATAACTAGTGTACCCTACACCATCTCAGCTATAACAAGTGTACCCTGCAGCATCTCAGCTATAACTAGTGTACCCTGCATCATCTCAGCTATAACTAGTGTACCCTGCATAGTCTCAGCTTTAACTTATGTACCCTGTATCATCTCAGCTATAACATGTGTATCCTGCGCCATTTCAGCTATAACTTGTGTACCCTGCACCATCTCAGCTATATCTTGTGTACCCTGCACCATTTCAGCTATAACTTGTGTACCCTGCAACGTTTCAGCTATAACTTGTGTACACTGCACCATCTCAGCTATTTCTTGTGTACCCTGCACCATCTCAGCTATAAGTTGTATCCTGCACCATCTCAGCTATATATTGTGTACCCTGCACCATCTCAGCTATGTCTTGTGTGCCTTCACCATCTCATCTATATCTTGTGTACCCTGCACCATCTCAGCTAGAACTAGTGTACCCTACACCATCTCAGCTAAAACTACTGTACTCTGCAGCATCTCAGCTATAACTGGTGTACCCGGCACCATCTCAGCTATAACTTGTGTACCCTACACCATCTCAGTTATAACTTGTGTACCCTGTAGCATCTCAGCTATAATTTGTGAACCCTACCCTATCTCAGCTATAACTTGTGTACCCTACACCATCTCAGCTATAATTTGTGAACCCTACCCCATCTCAGCTATAACTTGTGTACCCTACACCATCTCAGCTATAACTTGTGTACCCTGCAGCATCTCAGCTATAACTGGTGTACCCTGCACAATCTCAGCTTTAACTTGTGTACCCTACACCATCTCAGCTATAATTTGTGTACCCTGCATCATCTCATCTCTAACTTGTGTACCCTGCACCATCTCAGCTATAACTTGTGTACCCCACACCATCTCAGCTATAACTTGTGTACCCTGTAGCATCTCAGCTATAATTTGTGAACCCTACACCATCTCCTTACCTTGAGGTTACCTTGAGGTGCTTCCGGGGCTTAGCGTCCCCGCGGCCCGGTCGTCGACCAGGCCTCCTGGTTGCCGGACTGATCAACCAGGCTGTTGGACGTGGCTGCTCGCAGCCTGACGTATGAGTCACAGCCTGGTTGATCAGGTATCCTTTGGAGGTGTTTATCCAGTTCTCTCTTGAACACTGTGAGGGGTCGGCCAGTTATGTCCCTTATGTGTAGTGGAAGCGTGTTGAACAGTCTCGGGCCTCTGATGTTGATAGAGTTCTCTCTCAGAGTACCTGTTGCACCTCTGCTTTTCAACGGGGGTATTCTGCACATCCTGCCATGTTTTCTGGTCTCATATGATGTTATTTCTGTGTGCAGGTTTGGGACCAGCCCCTCTAATATTTTCCACGTGTAAATTATTATGTACCTCTCCCGCCTGCGGTCAAGGGAGTACAGTTTTAGGCTCTTTAGTCGGTCCCAATAGTGTAGATTTTTTACTGAGTGGATTCTAGCAGTAAAGAGCCTCCGCACGCTCTCCAGGTCAGCAATTTCTCCAGCTTTGAAAGGGACTGTCATTGTGCAGCAGTATTCCACTCTAGAGAGCACAAGTGTTTTGAAAAGTATCATCATCGGTATAGCATCTCTAGTGTGAAAAGTTCTTGTTATCCAACCTGTCATTTTTCTTGCAATTGTGACGGCTACTTTATTGTGTTCTTTAAAGGTAAGGTCTTCCGACATGAGTACACCCAGATCCTTTACATTGCCTTTTCGTTCTATGTTATGATTTGCCTGAGTTTTGTACGTGGTTTGCGTTTTTATATTTTCATTTTTTCCATAGCGCATGAGCTGGAACTTATCTTCGTTAAACACCATATTATTTTCTGTAGCCCATAGAAAGACCTGATCTACATCTGACTGGAGGTTTGCCGTGTCCTCTATGTTGCCTACTCTCATGAAGATCCTAGTGTCATCTGCAAAGGATGATACAGTGCTATAGGTTGTGTTCTTGTCTATGTCCGATATGAGGATGAGAAAAAGTACTGGAGCAAGCACAGTACCCTGGGGGACTGAGCTCTTCACGGTTGATGGGCTGGATTTTATTTTGTTGACTATTACACATTGGGTTCTGTTGGTCAGGAAATTGTAGATCCATCTGCCTATTTTTCCGGTAATTCCTTTTGAACGCATTTTATGTGCAATAACACCATGGTCACATTTATCAAAAGCTTTTGCGAAATCTGTGTAAATTACATCAGCGTTTTGTTTTTCTTTCATAGCATCTAATGCCATATCATAGTGGTCCAGCAACTGCGACAGGCAAGAGACCACGTTCTGTTCTGAAACCACGTTGTCCGGGGTTATGGAGATGCTGTGATTCCATGTATTTTGTGATCTTACTTCTTAGCACTCTCTCAAAATTTTTTATGATGTGCGATGTTAGAGTTATCGGTCTGTAATTTTTTGCCTCTGCCTTATTTCCTCCTTTATGAAGTGGTGCTATCTCTGCTGTTTTTAGTATATCAGGAATAACGCCAGTATCTAGGCTTTGTCTCCACAGAATGTGGAGGGCCTGCGATAGTGGTTTTTTACAGTTCTTTATGAATATGGAGTTCCAAGAATCCGGGCCTGGTGCAGAGTGCATAGGCATACTGTTTATGGCTTCTTCAAAATCCAGTGGGGATAGGGTGACGTCTGATATATACCTGGTACCTGGTTGATGGGGTTCTGGGAGTTCTTCTACTCCCCAAGCCCGGCCCGAGGCCAGGCTCGACTTGTGAGAGTTTGGTCCACCAGGCTGTTGCTTAGAGCGGCCCGCAGGCCCACATACCCACCACAGCCCGGTTGGTCCGGCACTCCTTGGAGGAATAAATCTAGTTTCCTCTTGAAAATGTCCACGGTTGTTCCGGCAATATTTCTTATGCTTGCTGGGAGGACGTTGAACAACCGCGGACCTCTGATGTTTATACAGTGTTCTCTGATTGTGCCTATGGCACCTCTGCTCTTCATTGGTTCTATTCTACATTTTCTTCCATGTCGTTCACTCTAGTACGTTGTTATTTTACTTTGTAGATTTGGTACTTGGCCCTCCAGTATCTTCCAGGTGTATATTATTTGATATCTCTCTCGTCTTCTTTCTAGTGAGTACATTTGGAGGGCTTTGAGACGATCCCAATAATTTAGGTGATTTATGATTTGATGTTGGTATCATATCAATGAAAAATTCATTTGGGTTATCAATCTTTAGTGTGTTTAATGGCTCGCTGAAAACAGAGTCGTACTGCTTCCTCAGTAGCTCGCTCATTTCTTTGTTGTCATCGGTGAAAGTTCCATCTCCCTTTCGCAGGGGCCCGATACTAGATGTGGTTTTTGATCTTGATTTTGCATAGGAGAAAAAATATTTCGGATTTCTCTCTATTTCACTGATGACCTTTTGCTCTCTTTGCCTCTCCTGGGTTTTGTATGATTCTTGTAGCTTCCGTTCAATTCTTTATATTTCTCTACCTAACCTTCTTCGCCGTTCTTGAGATAGGGTGCGACTCTCAAGTTGTTCCGCGTTTCGTATTCTTCGCCTATATAGCGAACGACGTTCCCGTTCCAATCTGCATCTCTTCCTCTTTTTTCTTAGAGGTATGCGGTTTGAACATATTTCTAATTTCTAGTGCTACTGAGCTTATTTTTTCCAGGCACTGGTTCAGGTTTGCACTTTCTAGCTATTCTTCCCAGTTTATTTCTGTGAAGTCCTGGTTTATTTGCTCCCAGTTTATCTGTTTATTATTGAAGTTGAATTTGCTGAAATCTCCTCCACCGGGAATCTGGACTGGTTTTGAAGGTCTACTCCCATGGTTGTCATAATTCAATTAAGTTTTGATCTGAGTAACAGGTAGTTGTAATCATTATGTTCCTGATCAATTCATCATTATTAGTGAAAATGAGGTCCAGCGTGTTCTCCGTCCTAGTTGGTTCTACTATTTGCTGGTTTAAGGCAAACCTGTCGCACATCCGCAGCAGGTCATTTGCATGTGCCTGTTCATTTAGGCTACTTCCTGGTATTCTTTCTGATATTACTGTATTAGCCAGGTGCTTCTATTTCAGGTGCCGTAAGTTGAAGTCCCCAAGCAGGATGATGTTTGGTGCTGGATTTGTGAGGTTTTCCAAGCAGTGTTCTATTTTCATTAGTTGGTATTTAAACTGCTGAGGGTTTGCCTCCAGTAACTTATATACATGGACAATAACTACTTTTAAAATCTCTATTTTGATCACCATCGCAGCTATAACTTGTGTACCCTGCACTATCTCAGCTATAACTAGTGTACCCTGCACCATCACAGCTATAACTAGTAAACTCTGCACTATCTCAGCTATAACTAATGTACCCTGCACCATCTCAACTATAACTTCTGTGTCCTGCACCATTTCAGCTATAACTTGTGTACCCTGCACCATCTCAGCTATAACATGTGTACCCTATTTTATCTCAGCTGTAACTTGTGTCCCCTGCACCATCTCAGCTATAACATGTGTACCCTATTTTATCTCAGCTATAACTTGTGTCCCCTGCACCATCTCAGCTATAACTTATGTACCCTGCACCATCTCAGCTATATCTTGTGTACCCTGCACCATCTAAGCTATAACTTGTGTACCCTGCACCATCTCAGCTATAACTTATGTACACTGCACCATCTCAGCTATAACTTATGAACCCAACACCATCTCAGCTATAAATTGTGTACCTTGCACCATCTCAGCTATAACTTATGTACCCTGCTCCATCTCAGCTATAACTTATGTACCCTGCACCATCTCAGCTATAACTTGTGTACCCTGCACCATCTCAGCTATAACTTGTACCCTGCACCATCTCAGCTGTAACTTGTGTACCCTGCACCATCTCAGCTATAACTTGTGTACCTTGCACACTCTCAGCTATATCTTGTGCACCCTGCACCATCTCAGCTATACCTTGTACCCTGCACCATCTCAGCTATATCTTGTGTACCCTGCATTATCTCAGCTATGTCTTGTGTACCCTGAACCATCTCAGCTATATCTTGTGTACCCTGCACCATCTCAGTTATAACATGAACCTTGCACTATCTCAGCTATAAATAGTGTACCCTGTACCATCTCAGCTATAACTAGTGTACCCTACACCAACTCAGCTATAACTAGTGTACCCTGCAGCATCTCAGCTATAACTAGTGAACCCTGCACCATCTCAGCTATAACTTGTGTACCCGACACCATCTCAGCTATAACTTGTGTACCCTGCACCATCTCAGCTATACCTTGTGTTCCCTGCACCTTCTCATCTATATCTTGTGTATCCTGCACCATCTCAGATATAACTTGTGTACACTGCAACATCTCAGCTATAACTTGTGTACCCTGCACCATCTCAGTTATAAATTGTGTACCATGCACAATCTCAGCTATAACTTGTACCCTGCACCATCTCAGCTATATCTTGTATACCATGCACCATCTCAGCCATAACTAGTGTACCCTGCACCATCTCAGCTATATCTTGTGTATCCTGCACCATTTCAGCTATAACTTGTGTACCCTGCACCATCTCAATTACAACTAGTGTACCCTACACCAACTCAGCTATAACTAGTGTACCCTGAAGCATCTCAGCTATAACTAGTGTACCCTGCATCATCTCAGCTATAACTTGTCTAACCTACACCATCTCAGCTATAACAATGTGTACCCTGCACCATCTCAGCTATTACTTGCATACCCTTCACCATCTCACCTATAAATTGTGTACCCTACACCATCTCAGTTATAAATTGTGTACCCTGCACCATCTCAGCTATAACTTATGTTCCCTGTAGCATCTCAGCTTTAACTTATGTACCCTGTATCATCTAAGCTATAACATGTGTACCCTGTACCATCTCAGCTATAACTTGTGTACCCTGCACCATCTCAGCCACAACTTGTGTACCCTGCACAATCTCAGCGATAACTTGTACCCTCCCACCAACTCAGCTATATCTTGTAAACCATTCACCATCTCAGCTGGAACTTGTACCCTGCACCATCTCAGCTATATCTTGTGTACCCTGCACCATCTCAGCTATGTCTTGTTTACCTTGCACCATCTCAGCTATATCTTGTGTACCCTGCACCATCTCAACTATAACTTGTACCCTGCACAATCTTAGCTATCACAAGTGTATCCTGCACCATCTCAGCTATAACTAGTGTACCCTGCACTATCTCAGCTATAACTTGTGTACCCTACACCATCTCAGCTAAAACCTGTGTACCCTGCACCATCTCAGCTATAACTTGTGTACCCTGCATCATCTAAGCTATAACTTGTGTACCCTACACCATCTCAGCTATAACTTGTGTTACCTGTAGCTTCTCAGCTATAACTTCTGTACCCTACACTATCTCAGCTATAACTAGTGTACCCTGCACCATTTCAGCTATAACTAGTGTACCCTGCACTATCTCAGCTATAACTTGAGTGCCCTGCACCATTTCAGCTATAACTTGTGTACCCTGCACCATATGAGCTATAACTTGTAACCTGCACCATCTCAGCTATATCTTGTGTACCCTGCACTATCTCAGCTATATCCTGTTTAACCTGCACCATCTCAGCTATAAATTGTACCCTGCGCTATTTCAGCTATAACTTGTGTGCCCTGCACCATCTCAGCTATATCTTGTGCACCTGCAACATTTCAGCTATAACTTGTGTACCCTGCACCATCTTAGCTATAAGTTGTGTACCCTGCACCATCTCAGCTATATCTTGTGCACCCTGTACCATCTCAGCTATAACTTTTACCCTGCACCATCTCAGCTGTATCTTGTGTACCCTGCATTATCTCAGCTATGTCTTGTGTACTCTGCACCATCTCAGCTATATCTTGTGTACCCTGCACCATCTCAGTTATAACTTGAACCCTTCACTATCTCAGGTATAAATAGTGTACCTTGCACCATCTCAGCTATAACTAGTGTACCCTACACCAACTCAGCTATAACTAGTGTACTCTGCAGCATCTCAGCTATAACTAGTGCCCCCTGCACCATCTCAGCTATAACTTGTGTACCCTGCACCATCTCAGCTATATCTTGTGTATCCTGCACCATCTCAGCTATACCTTGTGTACCCTGTATCATCTCAGCTATAACTTGTGTTCCCTGCACCTTCTCAGCTATATCTTGTGTATCCTGCACCATCTCAGATATAACTTGTGTACCCTGCAACATATCAAGTATAACTTGTACACTGCACCATCATAGCTATAATTTATATACCCTGCACAATCTCAGCTATAACTTGTACCCTGCACCATCTCAGCTATATCTTGTGTACTCTGCACCATCTCAGCTATGTCTTGTGTACCCTGCACCATCTCAACTATATCTTGTCTACCCTGCACCATTTCAGCTATAACTTGTACCCTGCATCATCTCAGCTATAACTAGTGTACCCTGCATAATCTCAGCTATAACTAGTGTACCCTACACCATCTCAGCTATAACTAGTGTACCCTGCAGCATCTCAGCTATAACTAGTGTACCCTGCACCATCTCAGCTATAACTAGTGTAGCCTGCATAATCTCAGCTTTAACTTATGTACCCTGTATCAACTCAGCTATAACATGTGTATCCTGCACCATTTCAGCTGTAACTTGTGTACCCTGCACCATCTCAGCTATATCTTGTGTACCCTGCACCATTTCAGCTATAACTTTTGTACCCTGCAACATTTCAGCTATAACTTGTGTACACTGCACCATCTCAGCTATTTCTTGTGTACCCTGCACCATCTCAGCTATAACTCGTGTACCCTGCAACATCTCAGCTATAATTTGCACCCTACTCCATCTCAGCTATAACTTGTGTACCCTGCACCATCTCAGCTAAAACTAGTGTACCCTGCACTATCTCAGCTATAACTAGTGTACCCTGCACCATCTCAGCTATAACTTGTGTACCATGCACCATCTCAACTATAACTTGTGTACCTTGCACAATCTCAGCTATATCTTGTGCACCCTGCACCATCTCAGCTATAAACTTGTGTACCCTGCACCATCTCAGCTATATCTTGTGTAACCTGCACCATCTCAGCTATAAACTTGTGTACCCTGCACCATCTCAGCTATATCTTATGCACCCTTCACCATTTCACCTATACCTTGTGAACCCTGCACCATCTCAGCTATAACTTGTGTACCATGCACCATCTCAACTATAACTTGTGTACCTTGCACAATCTCAGCTATATCTTATGCACCCTGCACCATCTCAGCTATAACTTGTACCCTGCACCATCTCAGCTATATCTTGTGTACCCTGCATTATCTCAGCTATGTCTTGTGTACCCTGAACCATCTCAGCTATATCTTGTGTACCCTGCACTATCTCAGTTATAACTTGAACCTTGCACTATCTCAGCTATAAATACTGTACCCTGCACCATCTCAGCTATAACTAGTGTACCCTACACCAACTCAGCTATAACTAGTGTACCCTGCAGCATCTCAGCTATAACTAGTGAACCCTGCACCATCTCAGCTATAACTTGTGTACCCGACACCATCTCAGCTATAACTTGTGTACCCTGCACCATCTCAGCTATACCTTGTGTTCCCTGCACCTTCTCATCTATATCTTGTGTATCCTGCACCATCTCAGATATAACTTGTGTACACTCAACAATCTCAGCTATAACTTGTGTACCCTGCTCCATCTCAGTTATAAATTGTGTACCCTGCACAATCTCAGCTAGAACTTGTAATCTGCACCATCTCAGCTATATCTTGTATACCATGCACCATTTCAGCCATAACTAGTGTACCCTACACCAACTCAGCTATAACTAGTGTACCCTCCAGCATCTCAGCTATAACTTGTGTACCCTGCACCATCTCAGCTATAACTTGTATACCCAGCACAATCTCAGCTATAACATGTACCCTGCACTATCTCAGCTATAAATAGTATACCCTGCACCATCTCAGCTATAACCTGTCTACCCTACACCATCTCAGCTATAACTTGTCTACCCTACACCATCACAGCTTTAACTTATGTACCCTGTATCATCTCAGCTATAACATGTGTACACTGCACAATCTCAGCTATAACTTGTGTTCCCTGCAACATCTCAGCTATAACTTGTGCCCTGCACCATCTCAGCTATAACTTCTGTACCCTGCAACATCTCAGGTATAACTTGCACCCTGCACCATCTCAGCTATAACTTGTACCCTGCACCATCTCAGCTATATCTTGTGTATCCTGCACCATTTCAGCTATAACTTGTGTACCCTGCACCATCTCAGCTATAACTTGTACCCTGCACCATTTCAGCTATAACTTGTGTACCCTGCAACATCTCAGCTATATCGTGTGCACCCTGCACCATTTCAGCTATAAATTGTGTACCCTGCACCATCTCAGTTATAACTTGTGTACATTGTACCATCTCAGTTATATCTTGTGAACCCTGCACCATCTCTGCTATAACTTGTACCCTGCACCATCTCAGCTATGTCTTGTGTACCCTGCACCATCTCAACTATGTCTTCTGTATCCTGCACCATCTCAGCTATAAATAGTGTACCCTGCACCATCTCAGTTATAACTAGTGTACCCTACACCAACTCAGCTATAACTAGTGTACCCTGCAGCATCTCAGCTATATCTAGTGTACCCTGCATCATCTCAGCTATAACTTATCTAACCTACACTATCTCAGCTATAACTTGTGTACCCTGCACCATCTCAGCTATTACTTGCGTACCCTGCACCATCTCAGCTATAACTTGTGTACCCTACACCATCTCAGTTATAAATTGTGTACCCTGCACCATCTCAGCTATAACTTATGTTCCCTGTAGCATCTCAGCTTTAACCTATGTACCCTGTATCATCTAAGCTATAACATGTGTACACTGTACCATCTCAGCTATATTTTGTGTACCCTGCACCATCTCAGCCATAACTTGTGTACCCTGCACAATCTCAGCGATAACTTGTACCCTCCACCAACTCAGCTATATCTTGTGTACCATGCACCATCTCAGCTGTAACTTGTACCCTGCACCATCTCAGCTATATCTTGTGTACCCTGCACCATCTCAGCTATGTCTTGTTTACCTTGCACCATCTCAGCTACATCTTGTGTACCCTGCAAAATCTCAACTATAACTTGTACCCTGCACAATCTCAGCTATCACAAGTGTACCCTGCACCTTCTCAGCTATAACTAGTGTACCCTGCACCATCTCAGCTATAACTTGTGTACCCTACACCATCTCAGCTAAAACTTGTGTACCCTGCACCATCTCAGCTATATATTGTGTACCCTGCATCATCTAAGCTATAACTTGTGTACCCTTCACCATCTCAGCTATAACTTGTGTACCCTGTAGCATCTCAGCTATAACTTCTGTACCCTACACTATCTCAGCTATAACTAGTGTACCCTGCACCATTTCAGCTATAACTAGTGTACCCTGCACTATCTCAGCTATGACTTGAGTGCCCTGCACCATTTCAGCTATAACTTGTGTACCCTGCACCATATGAGCTATAACTAGCAACCTGCACCATCTCAGCTATATCTTGTGTACCCTGCACTATCTCAGCTATATCTTGTGTAACCTGCACCTTCTCAGCTATAAATTGTACCCTGCGCCATTTCAGCTATAACTTGTGTGCCCTGCACCATCTCAGCTATATCTTGTGCACCTGCAACATTTCAGCTACAACTTGTGTACCCTGCACCTTCTTAGCTATAAGTTGTGTACCCTGCACCATCTCAGCTATATATTGTGCACCTGCACCATCTCAGCTATAACTTTTACCCCGCACCATCTCAGCTGTATCTTGTGTACCCTGCATTATCTCAGCTGTCTTGTGTACCCTGTACCATCTCAGCTATATCTTGTGTACCCTGCACCATCTCAGTTATAACTTGAACCCTTCACTATCTCAGCTATAAATAGTGTACCTTGCACCATCTCAGCTAAAACTAGTGTACCCTACACCAACTCAGCTATAACTAGTGTACTCTGCAGCATCTCAGCTATAACTAGTGCCCCCTGCACCATCTCAGCTATAACTTGTGTACCGACACTATCTCAGCTATAACTTGTGTACCCTGCACCATCTCAGCTATAACTTGTGTACCCTGTATCATCTCAGCTATAACTTGTGTTCCCTGCACCTTCTCAGCTATATCTTGTGTATCCTGCACCATCTCAGATATAACATGTGTACCCTGCAACATATCAACTATAACTTATACACTGCACCATCATAGCTATAATTTATATACCCTGCACAATCTCAGCTATAACTTATACCCTGCACCATCTCAGCTATATCTTGTGTACCCTGCACCATCTCAGCTATATCTTGTGTACCCTGCACCATCTCAGCTATGTCTTGTGTACCCTGCACCATCTCAACTATATCTTGTCTACCCTGCACCATTTAAGCTATAACTTGTACCCTGCATCATCTCAGCTATAACTAGTGTACCCTGCATAATCTCAGCTATAACTAGTGTACCCTACACCATCTCAGCTATAACTAGTGTACCCTGCAGCATCTCAGCTATAACTAGTGTACCCTGCACCATCTCAGCTATACCTAGTGTACCCTGCATAGTTTCAGCTTTAACTTATGTACCCAGTATCATCTCAGCTATAACATGTGTATCCTGCACCATTTTAGCTATAACTTGTGTACCCTGCACCATCTCAGCTATATCTTGTGTACCCTACACCATTTCAGCTATAACTTGTGTACCCTGCAACATTTCAGCTATAACTTGTGTACACTGCACCATCTCAGCTATTTCTTGTGTACCCTGCACCATCTCAGGTATAACTTGTATCCTGCACCATCTCAGCTATATCTTGTGTACCCTTCACCATCTCAGCTATGTCTTGTGTGCCCTGCACCATCTCATCTATATCTTGTGTACCCTGCACCATCTCAGCTATAACTTGTACCCTGCACCATCTCATCTATAACTAGTGTACCCTGCACCATCTCAGCTAAAACTAGTGTACCCTACACCATCTCAGCTAAAACTACTGTACCCTGCAGTATCTCAGCTATAACTGGTGTACCCGGCACCATCTCAGCTATAACTTGTGTACCCTACACCATCTCAGTTATAACTTGTGTAACCTGTAGCATCTCAGCTATAATTTGTGAACCCTACCCCATCTCAGCTATAACTTGTGTACCCTACACCATCTCAGCTATAACTTGTGTACCCTGCATCATCTCATCTATAACATGTATACCCTGTACCATCTCAGCTATAACTTGTGTACCCTGCACAATCTCTGCGATAACTTGTACCCAGCACCAACTCAGCTATATCTTGTGTACCATGCACCATCTCAGCTATAACTTGTATCCTGCACCATTTCATCTGTAACTTGTGTACCCTGCACTATCTCAGCTATATCTTGTGTACCCTGCAGCATTTCAGATATAACTTGTGTACCCTGCACCATCTCAGCCTATAACTTGTGTACCCTGCACCATCTCAGCTATAACTTGTGTACCCTGCACCATCTCACCTATTTCTTGTGTACCCTGCACCATCTCAGCTATAACTTGTATCCTGCACCATCTCAGCTATATCTTGTGTACCCTGCACCATCTCATCTATGTCTTGTGTACCCTGCACCATCTCAGCTATATCTTGTGTACCCTGCACCATCTCAGCTATACCGTGTACCCTGCACCATCTCAGCTATAACTAGTGTATCCTGCACCATCTCAGCTAGAACTAGTGTACCCTACACCATCTCAGCTATAACTAGTGTACCCAGCAGCATCTCAGCTATAACTGGTGTACCCTGCACATTCTCAGCTGTAACTTATGTACCCTACACCATCTCAGCTATAATTTGTGTACCCTGCATCATCTCATCTATAACTTGTGTACCCTGCACCATCTCAGCTATAACTTGTGTACCCCACACCATCTCAGCTATAACTTGTGTACCCTGTAGCATCTCAGCTATAATTTGAGAACCCTACACCATCTCCTTACCTTGAGGTTACCTTGAGGTGCTTCCGGGGCTTAGCGTCCCCGCGGCCCGGTCCTCGACCAGGCCTCCTGGTTGCCGGACTGATCAACCAGGCTGTTGGACGTGGCTGCTCGCAGCCTGACGTATGAGTCACAGACTGGTTGATCAGGTAATTTGGAGGTGTTTATCCAGTTCTCTCTTGAACACTGTGAGGGGTCGGCCAGTTATGTCCCTTATGTGTAGTGGAAGCGTGTTGAACGTGCGTCTTCGTTAAACACCATATTATTTTCTGTAGCCCATAGAAAGACCTGATCTACATCTGACTGGAGGTTTGCCGTGTCCTCTATGTTGCCTACTCTCATGAAGATCCTAGTGTCATCTGCAAAGGGTGATACAGTGCTATAGGTTGTGTTCTTGTCTATGTCCGATATGAGGATGAGAAAAAGTACTGGAGCAAGCACAGTACCCTGGGGGACTGAGCTCTTCACGGTTGATGGGCTGGATTTTATTTTGTTGACTATTACACATTGGGTTCTGTTGGTCAGGAAATTGTAGATCCATCTGCCTATTTTTCCGGTAATTCCTTTTGAACGCATTTTATGTGCAATAACACTATGGTCACATTTATCAAAAGCTTTTGCGAAATCTGTGTAAATTACATCAGCGTTTTTTTTGTCTTTCATAGCATCTAATGCCATATCATAGTGATCCAGCAACTGCGACAGGCAAGAGCGCCCTGTTCTGAAACCACGTTGTCCGGGGTTATGGAGATGCTGTGATTCCATGTATTTTGTGATCTTACTTCTTAGCACTCTCTCAAAATTTTTTATGATGTGCGATGTTAGTGCTATCGGTCTGTAATTTTTTGCCTCTGCCTTATTTCCTCCTTTATGAAGTGGTGCTATCTCTGCTGTTTTTAGTATATCAGGAATAACGCCAGTATCTAGGCTTTGTCTCCACAGAATGTGGAGGGCCTGCGATAGTGGTTTTTTACAGTTCTTTATGAATATGGAGTTCCAAGAATCCGGGCCTGGTGCAGAGTGCATAGGCATACTGTTTATGGCTTCTTCAAAATCCAGTGAGGATAGGGTGACGTCTGATATATAATTTGATGTTGGTATCATATCCATGAAAAATTCATTTGAGTTATCAATCTTTAGTGTGTTTAATGGCTCGCTGAAAACAGAGTCGTACTGCTTCCAGCAGTACGATATTAGCCAGCTCGCTCATTTCTTTGTTGTCATCGGTGAAATTTCCATCTCCCTTTCGCAGGGGCCCGATACTAGATGTGGTTTTTGATCTTGATTTTGCATAGGAGAAAAAATATTTCTGATTTCTCTCTATTTCACTGATGGCCTTTTGCTCTCTTTGCCTCTCCTGGGTTTTGTATGATTCTTGTAGCTTCCTTTCAATTGTTTCTATTTCTCTACCTAACCTTCTTCGCCGTTCTTGAGATAGGGTGCGACTCTCAAGTTGTTCCGCGATTTGTATTCTTCGCCTATATAGGGAACGACGTTCCCGTTCCAATCTGCATCTCTTCCTCTTTTCTTAGAGGTATGCGGTTTGAACATATTACTAATTTCTAGTGCTACTGAGCTTATTTTTTCCAGGCACTGGTTCAGGTTTGCATTTTCTAGCTGCTCTTCCCAGTTTATTTCTGTGAAGTCCTGGTTTATTTGCTCACAGTTTATCTGTTTATTATTGAAGTTGAATTTGCTGAAATCTCCTCCACCGGGAATCTGGACTGGTTTTGAATGTCTACTCCCCATGGTTGTCATAACTTCAATTAAGTTGTGATCTGAGTAACCGGTATTTTTAAGCATTATGTTCCTGATCAATTCATCATTATTAGTGAAAATGAGGTCCAGCGTGTTCTCCTTCCTAGTTGGTTCTACTATTTGCTGGTTTAAGGCAAACCTGTCGCACATCCGTAGCAGGTCATTTGCATGTGCCTGTTCATTTAGGCTACTTCCTGGTATTCTTTCTGATATTACTGTATTAGCCAGGTGCTTCCATTTCAGGTGCCGTAAGTTTAAATCCCTAAGCAGGATGATGTTCGGAGCTGGATTTGTGAGGTTTTCCAAGCAGTGTTCTATTTTCATAAGTTGGTCTTTAAGCTGCTGAGGGTTTCCCTCCAGTGACTTATATACATGGACAATAACTACATTTAAAATCTCTATTTTGATCACAATCTCAGCTATAACTTGTGTACCCTGCACTATCTCAGCTATAACTAGTGTACCCTGCACCATCTCAGCTATAACTAGTAAACTCTGCACTATCTTAGCTATACCGGTGTACCCTGCACCATCTCAGCAATAACTTCTGTGTCCTGCACCATTTCAGCTATAACTTGTGTACCCTGCACCATCTCAGCTATAACTTGTACCCTGCACCATCTCAGCTATTTCTTGTGGACCCTGCACCATCTCAGCTATAACTTGTATCCTGCACCATCTCAGCTATATCATGTGTACCCTGCACCATCTCAGCTATGTCTTGTGTACCCTGCATCATCTCAGCTATGTCTTGTGTACCCTGCACCATTTCAGCTATACTTGTGTACCCAGCACCATCTCAGCTATAACTAGTGTACCCTGCACCATCTCAGCTAGAACTAGTGTACCCTACACCAACTCAGCTATAACTAGTATACCCTGCAGCATCTCAGCTATAACTAGTGTACCCTGCACAATCTCAGCTGTAACTTTTGTACCCTATACCATCTCAGCTATAACTTGTGTACCCTGCATCATCTCATCTATAACTTGTGTACCCTGCTCCATCTCAGCTATAACTTGTGTACCCTACACCATCTCAGCTATAACTTGTGTACCCTGCACCATCTCAGCTATAACTTGTGTACCCTGTACCATCTCAGCTATAATTTGTGAACCCTACACCATCTCCTTACCTTGAGGTTACCTTGAGGTGCTTCCGGGGCTTAGAGTCCCTGCGGCCCGGTCGTCGACCAGGCCTGCTGGTTGCCAGACTGATCAACCAGGCTGTTGGACGCGGCTGGTCACAGCCTGACGTATGAGTCACAGCCTGGTTGATCAGGTATCCTTTGGAGGTGTTTATCCAGTTCTCTCTTGAACACTGTGAGGGGTCGGCCAGTTATGCCCCTTATGTGTAGTGGAAGCGTGTTGAACAGTCTCGGGCCTCTGATGTTGATAGGGTTCTCTCTCAGAGTACCTGTTGCACCTCTGCTTTTCAACGGGGGTATTCTGCACATCCTGTCATGTCTTCTGGTCTCATGTGATGTTATTTCTGTGTGCAGGTTTGGGACCAGCCCCTCTAATATTTTCCACGTGTAAATTATTATGTAGCTCTCCCGCCTGCGGTCAAGGGAGTACAGTTTTAGGCTCTTTAGTCGGTCCCAATAGTGTAGATGTTTTACTGAGTGGATTCTAGCAGTAAAGGATCTCTGCACGCTCTCCAGGTCAGCAATTTCTCCAGCTTTGAAAGGGGCTGTCATTGTGCAGCAGTATTCCACTCTAGAGAGCACAAGTGTTTTGAAAAGTATCATCATTGGTATAGCATCTCTAGTGTGAAAAGTTCTTGTTATCCAACCTGTCATTTTTCTTGCAGTTGTGACGGCTACTTTCTTGTGTTCTTTAAAGGTAAGGTCTTCCGACATGAGTACACCCAGATCCTTTACATTGCCTTTTCGTTCTATGTTATGATTTGCCTGAGTTTTGTACGTGGTTTGCGTTTTTATATTTTCATTTTTTCCATAGCGCATGAGCTGGAACTTATCTTCGTTAAACACCATATTATTTTCTGTAGCCCATAGAAAGACCTGATCTACATCTGACTGGAGGTTTGCCGTGTCCTCTATGTTGCCTATTCTCATGAAGATCCTAGTGTCATCTGCAAAGGATGATACAGTGCTATAGGTTGTGTTCTTGTCTATGTCCGATATGAGGATGAGAAAAAGTACTAGAGCAAGCACAGTACCCTGGGGGACTGAGCTCTTCACGGTTGATGGGCTGGATTTTATTTTGTTGACTACTACACAGTGGGTTCTGTTGGTCAGGAAATTGTAGATCCATCTGCCTATTTTTCCGGTAATTCCTTTTGAACGCATTTTATGTGCAATAACACCATGGTCACATTTATCAAAAGCTTTTGCGAAATCTGTGTAAATTACATCAGCGTTTTGTTTTTCTTTCATAGCATCTAATGCCATATCATAGTGGCCCAGCAACTGCGACAGGCAAGAGCGCCCTGTTCTGAAACCACGTTGTCCGGGGTTATGGAGATGCTGTGATTCCATGTATTTTGTGATCTTTCTTCTTAGCACTCTCTCAAAATTTTTTATGATGTGCGATGTTAGTGCTATCGGTCTGTAATTTTTTGCCTCTGCCTTATTTCCTCCTTTATGAAGTGGTGCTATCTCTGTTGTTTTTAGTATATCAGGAATAACGCCAGTATCTAGGCTTTGTCTCCACAGAATGTGGAGGGCCTGCGATAGTGGTTTTTTACAGTTCTTTATGAATATGGAGTTCCAAGAATCCGGGCCTGGTGCAGAGTGCATAGGCATACTGTTTATGGCTTCTTCAAAATCCAGTGGGGATAGGGTGACGTCTGATATATGATTTGATGTTGGTATCATATCCATGAAAAATTCATTTGGGTTATCAATCTTTAGTGTGTTTAATGGCTCGCTGAAAACAGAGTCGTACTGCTTCCTCAGTAGCTCGCTCATTTCTTTGTTGTCATCGGTGAAAGTTCCATCTCCCTTTCGCAGGGGCCCGATACTAGATGTGGTTTTTGATCTTGATTTTGCATAGGAGAAAAAATATTTCGGATTTCTCTCTATTTCACTGATGGCCTTTTGCTCTCTTTGCCTCTCCTGGGTTTTGTATGATTCTTGTAGCTTCCTTTCAATTGTTTCTATTTCTCTACCTAACCTTCTTCGCCGTTCTTGAGATAGGGTGCGACTCTCAAGTTGTTCCGCGATTCGTATTCTTCGCCTATATAGGGAACGACGTTCCCGTTCCAATCTGCATCTCTTCCTCTTTTTTCTTAGAGGTATGCGGTTTGAACATATTTCTAATTTCTAGTGCTACTGAGCTTATTTTTTCCAGGCACTGGTTCAGGTTTGCATTTTCTAGCTGTTCTTCCCAGTTTATTTCTGTGAAGTCCTGGTTTATTTGCTCCCAGTTTATCTGTTTATTATTGAAGTTGAATTTGCTGAAATCTCCTCCACCGGGAATCTGGACTGGTTTTGAAGGTCTACTCCCATGGTTGTCATAATTCAATTAAGTTGTGATCAGAGTAACAGGTAGTTGTAATCATTATGTTTCTGATCAATCCATCATTATTAGTGAAAATGAGGTCCAGCGTGTTCTCCGTCCTAGTTGGTTCTACTATTTGCTGGTTTAAGGCAAACCTGTCGCACATCCGTTGCAGGTCATTTGCATGTGCCTGTTCATTTAGGCTACTTCCTGGTATTCTTTCTGATATTACTGTATTAGCCAGGTGCTTCCATTTCAGGTGCCGTAAGTTGAAGTCCCCAAGCAGGATGATGTTTGGAGCTGGATTTGTGAGGTTTTCCAAGCAGTGTTCAATTTTCATTAGTTGGTATTTAAACTGCTGAGGGTTTGCCTCCAGTAACTTATATACATGGACAATAACTACATTTAAAATCTCTATTTTGATCACCATCTCAGCTATAACTTGTGAACCCTGCACTATCTCAGCTATAACTAGTGTACCCTGCACCATCACAGCTATAACTAGTAAACTCTGCACTATCTCAGCTATAACTAGTGTACCCTGCACCATTTCAACTATAACATGTGTACCCTATTTTATCTCAGCTATAACTTGTGTCCCCTGCACCATCTCAGCTATAACTTATGTACCCTGCACCATCTCAGCTATATCTTGTGTACCCTGCACCATCTAAGCTATAACTTGTGTACCCTGCACCAACTCAGCTATAACTTATGTACACTGCACCATCTCAGCTATAACTTATGTACCCTACACAATCTCAGCTATAAATTGTGTACCTTGCACCATCTCAGCTATAACTTATGTACCCTGCACCATCTCAGCTATAACTTATGTGCCCTGCACCATCTCAGCTATAACTTGTGTACCCTGCACCATATCAGCTATAACTTGTACCCTGCACCATCTCAGCTGTAACTTGTGTACCCTGCACCATCTCAGCTATATCTTGTGTACCCTGCACCATCTCAGCTATAACTTTTGTACCCTGCGCCATCTCAGCTATATCTTGTGTTGCCTGCACCATCTCAGCTATAACTTGTGTACCTTCCACTATCTCAGCTATAACTTGTGTACCTTACACCATCTCAGCTATAACTTATGTACCCTACACCATCTCAGCTATTACTTGTGTACCCTGCACCATCTCAGCTATAACTTATGTACCCTACACCATCTCAGCTATAACTTGTGTACCCTACACCATCTCAGCTATAACTTATGTTCCTTGTAGCATCTCAGCTATAACTTATGTACCCTGTAGCATCTCAGCTATATCTTATGTACCCTGTAGCATCTCAGCTATAACTTATGTACCCTTTAGCATCTCAGCTATAACTTATGTACCCTGCACCATCTCAGCTATACCTTGTGTACCCTGCACCATCTCAGCTATAACTTGTGTACCTTGCACCATCTCAGCTGTAACTTGTGTACACTGCACCATCTCAGCTATAACTTGTGTACCCTACACCATCTCAGCTATAACTTGTGTACCCTGTACCTTCTCAGCTATAACTAGTGTTCCCTGCACCATCTCAGCTATAACTTTTTTACCCTGCACCATCTCAGCTATAACTTATGTACCCTACACTATCTCAGCTATAACTTGCGTACCCTGCACCATCTCAGCTGTAACTTATGTACCCTGTACCATCTCAGCTATAACTTGTGTACCCTGCACCATCTCAGCTGTCACTTGTGTACCCTGTACCATCTTAGCTATAACTAGTGTTCCCTGCACCATCTCAGCTATAACTTTTTTACCCTACACCATCTCAGCTGTAACGTGTGTTCCCTGTACCATCTCAGCTATAACTTATGTACCCTGTACCATCTCAGCTATATCTTGTGTACCCTGCACCATCTAAGCTATAACTTGTGTACCCTGCACCATCTCAGCTATAACTTATGTACACTGCACCATCTCAGCTATAACTTATGTACCCTACACCATCTCAGCTATAAATTGTGTACCTTGCACCATCTCAGCTATAACTTATGTACCCTGCACCATCTCAGCTATAACTTGTGTACCCTGCACCATCTCAGCTATAACTTGTGTACCCTGCACCATCTCAGCTATAACTTGTACCCTGCACCATCTCAGCTGTAACTTGTGTACCCTGCACCATCTCAGCTATATCTTGTGTACCCTGCACCATCTTAGCTATAACTTTTGTACCCTGCGCCATCTCAGCTATATCTTGTGTACCCTGCACCATCTCAGCTATAACTTGTGTACCTTCCACTATCTCAGCTATAACTTGTGTACCCTACACCATCTCAGCTATAACTTATGTACCCTACACCATCTCAGCTATTACTTGTGTACCCTGCACCATCTCAGCTATAACTTATGTTCCTTGTAGCATCTCAGCTATAACTTATGTACCCTGTAGCATCTCAGCTATATCTTATGTACCCTGTAGCATCTCAGCTATAACTTATGTACCCTGTACCATCTCAGCTATAACTTATGTACCCTGTACCATCTCAGCTATATCTTGTGTACCCTGCACCATCTAAGCTATAACTTGTGTACCCTGCACCATCTCAGCTATAACTTATGTACACTGCACCATCTCAGCTATAACTTATGTACCCTACACCATCTCAGCTATAAATTGTGTACCTTGCACCATCTCAGCTATAACTTATGTACCCTGCACCATCTCAGCTATAACTTATGTACCCTACACCATCTCAGCTATAACTTGTGTACCCTGCACCATCTCAGCTATAACTTGTACCCTGCACCATCTCAGCTGTAACTTGTGTACCCTGCACCATCTCAGCTATATCTTGTGTACCCTGCACCATCTCAGCTATAACTTGTGTACCTTCCACTATCTCAGCTATAACTTGTGTACCCTACACCATCTCAGCTATAACTTATGTACCCTACACCATCTCAGCTATTACTTGTGTACCCTGCACCATCTCAGCTATAACT